>NC_090705.1:26215332-26521396 GCF_040954835.1 Lepisosteus oculatus
AACACGGTGAACTGTAGATAATTTTGTGCAGTATGGGGTTGTACAGTGCATTTTGAATGGCTGCATACTTCAACAGACTAAACCATGCAAATGCCAAGATATACCATAATAGAATGGAATGTCTAATGCAGTGCACTTTGATTTGTACTTAGGTTGTTAACATAGTTTACTCATGGTCTAGAGAAACACAGCAAAGGCATGATAAAACCTCTAGTAAACTATAATAAAAGAAAGTGTGATAAACTGCTGATCAATTCACTAAGATAAACCTTAATAACCAATATAAAAGAATCTCCCAGGGTTGAGAAAATGGGACACATACAGTATTCGATGTGATCTGCAACAGATGTTTTAGAATGTAATGATGAGTTCTAGCTATGAATCCAGAAATGCTGTTCATCTTAAATGTAGAAACATGGATTTATTTAAGAAAACTTCCACAGTGTACTAATCTTTCTTCTCCTGATATTAAATTATAGAGTAGTGATATTTCTTGAGTGTTTCTGTAAGATTCTCAGTCACCCATTTGAAACAGCACTACCAGCCTCTAGTTTTCAGTGTTTACCTGTGCAACCATGTGGCCTCCCATTTGCTGCTGTGGCTGCTGTGGCTGGTGCTGTTGCTGGGATGCAGGTGCATTTTGCTGTTGAGACTGCCCCACTAGCTGGTTTCTGATTGGCTGCTGTCCAGTAGGTGGGTTGTAGATAGCAGGTGTGCCATCAGGATTGACAAATGGCTGACCTACAAAAACAAGATGAAGCAAAAACAATTCAAGTCAAATTTTAGCACATTCAGTCAAATTAAAAGTGACAGATATAAAAGGTAATATTTTTTTTCCATATTGTCTATTCTGCCATATTTCCCTTGTTAATTGCATAACTGTCAGCACCATTCTGAGAATGGACAGAGAAAAGCAACATGTATTTGATTAATATTCACCTTTTTTGTCATCTGCTTTGCTGGAGATGTGATTGTTACAAATTAGTATCCAGTCAATTTAAAAGGACAAACAAAATGATTTTGAAAAGCATTCACCTAATGACATACACTGCTTAGGCTTGGTAATTCCTTTTCTTCACAATAATGATATTAAGATATTTATATAATGCTTTATGGATCTATGGATGGGTTTTATTTTGAAGAGACAGAGCAATAGTGCTCTAAAGCCAGTAATGTTTAGTATATATTGAAAAACGGGGTGGAAGACCCCAAGTGTTCCCGTCTTTTCTCAAGTCCAAGGTAAACTGGATTTAAAAGTTGTATTGCCTTAACTACTACTTATCTCCTACTACAGTACTTAACACAATATGTTCTGCATGAGATCAAAGATGATAATATTAGAAAACAAAGGAACAAAAAGTGTGATCACAGGAATTTGTTTTACATTGAGTTAATAAGACTTTTTGATGACTAAACACCATGAACCTGTACTAATGACGGCAGTTGCATATTATTTCAATTAACCTGAAAGAGCTTTTAAGTAAAAAGCAACAATTTGAGCCTCTTTATTTGGATAATGTGATTTGTTGATATGTATGTATGGCCAATTTTAGCTTTACCACCCAGATGGCCTTGACATGTACAACAAAGCAGAGATGGACGGGATGAACTGAAGTGGATTTTCATGAAGTGAAAATAAAATGAGTTTCTTTTGCAATTGAAATACAGCGGAAATGTTTAAATACTGTATATTTCTCAATTTTATAAACTGTAGTTTTCTTTTTATTTTACACAACATCAAAATAATTGTTTATCCACATATTCTAGTATTTGAGACACAGTCACTTAATTGTAAACATAGGAAACTATAGCTTTTCAAAGGTATTTAATATGGCAATAAAAAAAGCCTTTACTTGTTTATGGGGAGCCTGTTACCTTATTAAACATGTATTTAATAATGTATTAACAATCTGATGACATTGAGTTCACAAGCTTTTCCAGTAAAAAGAGATAATTAACTTAATAAATAATACTGGAGAGCAGCACTGTGGCATGGTAGTTAGCACTGCTGCCTCGCAGAACCTGGGTCCTGGATTTGAGATTGACTTGGGGTATCTTCTTTGTTTCCTCCCTCCTCACCAAATTATAAATTAAATATCCCTATAAGTGTCTTCCTTGAGATAGGCAGACATTCCACCAAGGTGTATGCCTGCCTATAAATGACGCTTACCTGAAATTAAGAGCTTTTTGACTTTCTGGTAATGAATGAATTGATAATAATTGGACCTCTATGATTTGGAACTAGTACATAAATACATGGGGTATGCACATGCGCTTAAAATATATTTAAAATTCCTAATTAATAACTGCTTTTTTCTATATATTGGCAAAGCAGAGAAGAAATTACATTTATTATCTAAAATATTTATTATCATTTACATATATTTAATATATTCTGCCTTTGTTGTTGTCTGGTTTTGAAACTTTAAAAGTGTTTTACAAATATATTTAATTGTAATAGTATAATGTGTGTTTAAGATGCTGAAGGAAAAATAAATTGCTTTGGGCTATTTTTGTGCTCCATTTTTTAGATGTCATTTAATAGTAGAGTACAAAAGAAAGGTAGTTTAGTCCTGAAGGATCCTTTCTTTTCTTAGCCCCCAAAAAAGTAAAGGGAAAGCCAAAGGAGAAAGAAAGTTTCACTGCTGGCTTAAAACAACAAAGAAACAGACAAAATGTTAAAAGTGAGCAACTGAGTATTAGATAAATAACTTTTTTACTCACCTGTGTGTGGGTTGAGGAGAATACTGCCTGGTGGGATGCCTGTAGCCTCCAAAGACACCAGAATGTAGCTTGGACTGTTTTGAGCTACCTGCCCACTGAGTGCAGTTGCATCTGGGTAGGGGACAGTGCCAGAGGAACTGACACAAACAGAAGGCAGGAGTGTTGTGCTCTGCATTGACAGGTGAGCCCTGGAAAGTGAGCCTGAGGAGCCGCCACTGCTGGAAGACTCAGAGCCTTTCAAAGAAAGAGAAGACCTCAGTTACATAGATCCCTTGCAGGAGAAATTCAACAGCAGTTTAGTGGAGGACTGTCAGAATTATTTATTTTCTTTCAAATCCACTAGTTTCAAACATGTATATTGTTGTACAAATGCTTTGAAATCAAAGTAATGTTTTCTGAAAGAAGACCACACATTCTGACTTCATGCCAGGGCAGACATTACAGATTTCCACCACATGGTTTCACCACAGTGAGACAGATACAGATGGACCATATCATTAATAAGGCCCATTCTCAACTTTAAGCATCCAATGGTACTGAAGTACTGAAAATAATCTGAACATCAATTCAATTCAATGCTTCCAAGTAAATAACAAAGACTAGCTAAATCAATACCATGCTTTTAAAATTTTTTAGCATCCAAAATGAAAATATTTAATAAACTACCATGATATTTTCTACCATGCATGCGGCTCACAATCCAAAAACAATCTCTACTTAAAAAAAAACACATTTTTCCATTGGAAAGCTAGGATGCCTTTTACATAGTTTTTGTTATGCAAACACATGAGAACTAAATCATACATCACCTACTGTATGACTGTATTGGAAACTGAAGTTGCATTTCATGGTTTACAGATGCAGCCATTCAAAATGGGTGAGGTATTTCGTGGCATACCCCGGTGGGCGTGTCGCGGTGTCGCGCGGTATCACGTGGTGTCACGTATCATTTGACGCTCTGCCAGAAATTATCCGGCGTCGCCTTGTAATTCCGCCAGGGGGAGCTTAACCTCTCATTTACAGCATTTGAGCCTTTAATTTTGAACTGTGTATTACAGCATGTTAATCATCAGTCATTAAAATGTTGGTATATTTTATGAAAGCAAGATTGCTCAGTTGGACAAAAGTACACAACCTACCTTTATCAGAAATATTTATGCATCAAAGCCTTTACTGAAGATATTACTAATAGTATTAATAATGGATGACTTTGGACAAGCTGTATACCTGGAAAAATACACACCGGTATTCCATTTCTCCCTAAACATTGTAAGCTTCGAAGTCTTTAACTAACGTGATACCGGAGTCAACAAGCATACTTTTAGAATTTGATTAAAAGGGAATATAATATGGAATCCCTGTTTAATTGTGTCTGAAGTCTGATGTTGTAAATTTTATTGTTAAAAAGATCCATGAAAATGTCACTACTAAAGTTAGCTGGTACTGTTGGTATTTGTAAGTAGCAAGTAGGGCTCATATTTTAGATTTTGTGTAGTTGCTAGCGTTGAACTGTGTGTTGGATGCACATGAATATATTCATTATATGCCAGCGCACCTCACCGTGCCAGGCCACCACTGCGTCACATAGCTGCAAGCGCACCTCACCGTGCCAGGCCACCACTGCATCATACAGCTGCCAGGGCACCTCACCATGTCAGGCCACCACTGCGTAACACCACATAGCTGCCAGCGCACCTCACCATGCCAGGCCATCACTGCGTCACACCACACAGCTGCCAGCACACCTCACCGTACCAGGCCACCACTGCGTCACACCACACAGCTGCCAGTGCACTTCACCGTGCCAGGCCACCACTGCGTCACACCACACAGCTGCCAGCGCACTTCACCGTACCAGGCCACCACTGCGTCACACCACACAGCTGCCAGCGCACTTCACCGTGCCAGGCCACCACTGCATCACACAGCTGCCAGCGCACTTCACCGTGCCAAGCCACAACTGCGCCACACCACACAGCTGTCAGCGCACCTCACCGTGCCAGGCCACCACTGCATCACACAGCTGCCAGCGCACTTCACCGTGCCAAGCCACAACTGCGCCACACCACACAGCTGTCAGCGCACCTCACCGTGCCAGGCCACCACAGCGTCACACCACATAGCTGCCAGAGCACCTCACCGTACCAGGCCACCACTGCGTCACACCACACAGCTGTCAGCGCACCTCACCGTGCCAGGCCACCACTGCATCACACAGCTGCCAGCGCACCTCACCATGCCAGGCCACCACAGCGTTACACCACATAGCTGCCAGAGCACCTCACCGTACCAGGCCACCACTGCGCCACACCACACAGCTGTCAGCGCACCTCACCGTGCCAGGCCACCACTGCGTCACACCACACAGCTGCCAGCGCACTTCACCGTACCAGGCCACCACTGCATCACACAGCTGCCAGGGCACCTCACCTTGTCAGGCCACCACTGCGTCACACAATTTTTTCAGCGCCATATATTTCATGGATATTATGGAATATAATGGATGGATATCTTAGTTATCTTTCTAGTTCACAGGTTTGCATGCATAATTTAATTTTGAAAGCCACTGAGACATCAGGTACTACTGTTGTATTTATGAAAAAGAAACAAAACAAAAAACATACTAACAACTGTGCCATCCTACTCCTTAGTTAATACATTTTATTATTCATAAACAGTTAACATTGTTAGCAAAATATTTTGAATTATATTTAACCCTATTTTTTCTTTAGTTTTGTATTTAACTTATTATATGATAGTCAGACTTAATGTATATTTGAACAATGAAAATATATTTTTACAAGATTTTACATTAAGCACTTAAAATTAATATGGTTAACAATAGTAAACTGTAACATGCTGTAACAAGATCGGTTAAACTGCGAAGAAAATGCTTTCAGAGAAAATGTTTCAGGTGTGAAGAACATAGATCTCCAATGCAATTTCAACCAAACCTGTTCCCACACACCCTGCCCCCACTACCATTAGAATATACACAAACATTTTAGCGTTTCATTCTGAGCAGAAGACCCTCACACCTGAAGAGTGCTGGCTGTGACGAATTAAACCGGTTTTACAGGTTTCAATCACAGACCATGTGACATGGGAGTCAGGAAACTAACACACAGCACCACCGGATTTGATAATACCTAACCAAAATCCGCATTATGGAAACAGAACCTTTGTAATTGTTGATAGATGATGTACTCGTAACATTTTTTCAAGACGAACTACAACATTTAAAAAATGACTTGTATGTACTTGATATCTCTAATCAATCCACGGGTCCCAGCACAAAACGAAACTAAAACGCATACCGTTTCGCGCTTCTTATTAGTTGCTCAAAAGTAATTTGACCATATGAAATGCATAATATAAACCTAGAAACATATACGTGAGCAGTACTTAAGCACTGTAGTATCGGTGTTAAGACATACCTCTCAAATACTGTAAATCAAGTTAAAAATATCTCAAGACCGATTCTGGTCATAATGAAACCATGTTTCGTGTATGTTTTCTTTTTCATCTTGAAATAACTCATTTCTAAATACCTTTTTCACTGTTAACATCTTGCAGCAACTCTGCGACAAAATATACACTCTGACAGTTCATCCTGCTACTAACATTAAATAAAACAAATCTTAAGATTTCTAAATTTATGTCTTTATTTAGTGGTTTCATTAGTGACAAAGGCTAACCTTTCTTGGAAAAATGTATTTTATGTGTTGCGGAAAAAACTGACATGCTTTAACAAAATATGTTTACAAATCCTTTCACCTGGCATTTTCGTAGTTAGAAATTATGGAACGCTCTGTTAAAAGCAAGGGAGTTTTTATGTCCGTTGCAGTTCTTTTGCAACATGAATATAATTATATCGTTATTAATTTCTTGAGATACGCGATTCCATATTAGATTCCCTTTTAATCAAATTCTAAAAGTATGCTTGTTGACTCCGGTATCACGTTAGTTAAAGACTTCGAAGCTTACAATGTTTAGGGAGAAATGGAATACTGGTGTGTATTTTTTTCTTTAAAGTACCGAGACCAGCCATATACTGTATGTTTATGTTCCAAAATTAATATCGTTTATGGCCTTCACACGCGTTACAGTATGCTCCTATTCTTTTTATGCTCAGCTACTAAGATTTCCCTTCAGTGGTAAAATGCAATATCTACAACGGGCACAGTAAAGACGTTTACAGTAAGTCTTTCTACGACAGACCAACGGACCACGATTGCCCCTGTCGGTCAACCAATCACGCACCGCGGTACCCCGTGTCATCTTACCTGCGGTACGTGTCTGTACCGCTCACTTTGAATGGCTGCATCTGTATATAGTCCCATCAAAAAACATCTGTTGCAACAGTAACACTGTGCCAGAAACTTCTTCTTAATAATAATTTCAAAAATTATTTTCAAAAACACAGAAAGCCACTAAATTATACAGGATGCATTTTACCGTCATAAATAGATTTTCCAACAAAATCTAGTTATAAATAATAAAACAGAAAAAGGGTTTGCCAAATATCTATATAAAAAGCAGAACAAATGACATTTTGATAGTCTCATGCTGAGCATGCAATTGGATCATTGCATTTGCCAGACATTTTTTATATAATTGGATCATTGCATTTGCCAGACATTTTTTATATAAGCATAATGCTATACTGCAAAAACACCTTGAATTAAATATAGTACAGCAGGCTAAATGTGATTCATGTAGGTGGAGGCATGGGTCATTTTAATTCTTTACATAGGTAAGAAGTTGAAATGTTAATGACTGAATGATCTATCAGTAACACAAATATACCCCCAGAAACAGGAAACCAAAAATAATGGTTTACTACCTACCCGTTTTTGAGAGTTTGCCGGTGCTCCTGCTGCTGGCAGAGCTATCCCCTCTTGTTAGAACTGTTATTCCTCCAATGCTGGCGGTCTTGGTCACTGTGGGTTTCAGGTTACGGTTAGAACTGTCTGAGTCTGTGCTGCTCCATGGCCGTTGGTCATTCCATTTCATGTCCGTCTCTGTGCTGCTCTGTCGACTGCCAGATGCCTTTCCTGTGCTGTCCCAATTTCCCCTAAGAATCAGAGGCAGAACATCCAAATTAATTATGTAGCCACCCATTTTTTTCTACTTTTTAAAGCTGTCCTTGTGAGGTTATACAGCCTGAAATCACTATAAATATAATTGGACAACGGGTGTCAAGCTTATACATTTTAAACATTTTGCCTTCAGATCAGGCCATCTTAAAACAGGCAAAAAACCCTGCTATTAGCTATCATAACTTGGTTACAACTTGTGCATCAAACAGCACTCCATCTCGCTATGCATAAAGCATTTTTTAATATAAGACTCTTCAGGATTAATGGTTAAATGCAAACGCAAACACACAGTCATTGAAGCCTTTTCTCAAGGTTGTATTTCAGTTCAGTACAGTATTCAACTATACAGCTTTGTAGAGAACAGGAAATTAGACAAAGATATCAAAATATCAAGTACCCAGTTCACACAATACATGTATGTGTAGCTCGTAAAACTATAATGCTTACAAACCACCACACTCATTAGATTATCTAATTTTCTTTTATTTATTCACAATTATATAGTTGTCTTCAGCAAAATAATTAACAGAATCAATGTCTATATAAAGATGCAGCCACTCAGAATTCTTATTATTGCATTTGCAGTACTGCGGCACAGTACACTGTGTGATTCATTGGCCGCAGACAATCGATAGGAGGCACTTGTAGTGCATTAGATGTTAGTGAAACAATCACTTCATTTAATGCTTCTCTACTGTGCATCTTTAAATCCACTTACTATGGATTATTAATATATAATTATACAACTAGAAGCTGAAAAATTTACTTTTTAATTTATTTTCGTAGCACAGAAGTATAATGTCTATAAACATCATAAAAATATTACATATTACAAATAATGTACGTACAGTAGCTGGTAGCAGTAGCTAAACATAAAAAAATAAAGTTCACAAACAGTATTCCACCTTCTTCAAAAAAAACATTTTCTGCAGTCTTTAACTCAGTCACTTACTGTGGTTATTTTGGAAAAGTTTTAATGAACTCATTCTAACTATATAAAGTTTATATACTTCATAAAAAACTATAATGTTTTAACCTTTTCTTAGAACTTAGAACTTAAATGAAATTATTCATATGGAACTAAAATTTTGGTAACTGAAAATATTGCTTGTGGTTAATTTGGAAACATTTTGACATGTTCATTTTAATAAAGGTTTGCTGTCTTAATAGCTGTAATTATCAATAACACTATAATATATTAAACTGGGTATAGTTAAAATTACAGAGATTCAGACACAAATGAGACCTTTTAGACTTTTGCCAATAATGATGTGGCCATAATTTGGAACAGAACTGTCCAGAAAATTATATCATTTAAATGTCTTATAATTTAAATGCTCAAAGTCTGTAATGGAGTGCATTGCACCCAAGTGGCTCTTTTCAACAGTGACTAAATGCTCGCCTGCTAATCAAAAGGTGCAAGGTTGGATTCCTGGTCAAACAAAACCTTTTATTTTTTCGCAGTTGGATATATAAATGACATTTATATTTCTTATAAGTTTATATATCACAGTATGTTAAATAATTAAAATAAGATTAATAATAAAGTAATAATATTAATGAACCTCCAGACCAGCAGTCCCCAGGATGCTACGAAAGTGCAAGGGACTTAAATGATGTCCTTAAACAGAAATCAAACAGTAATTGATTTTTTTTATGTATATACAGCATTTAGTTTTAAATACAAAATTTAATGACATTTGTTTTAAAATGTATATCTGTTTTAGCCATTAGTACAATGGCAAATATAATTGTGATTGTACTGTTTATATATTTATATACATAAATTATTATATATATTATATATTTATATATATATTCTCTATTGCAAGTCATACACGTTTGTTGTTGGGTGAGTGTACTATTACTCTCAGTTTAGTTTCAGCATTTTCACGCTGAACAAAAATATGTATGCTTTGTAATATTAGTGGTATATTACATCATTATTTCTCAAAAGCATTTAACCTCTGGACTGCAATACCGCAGCATATCTGTGACATATGTACATTTACCATATACATCTAAATAAAAGCAGCAGGCAAAAACGTTACCTTCTAATGAGTCTAGTGATTAACAGTGGTCCAACTTTATTATCATAATGAGATGCAATGGTCTTTTTAAAAGGGAACATATTTGCTTCAATCTGTGTGTATTGCAGTTATAAAACATTGACCACATGAATCTAATTCATGAACACTACAAATTCAGAAATAACAAACACAAATTACATGAAGACATATCCATAAATATGCCAAAACAATAGTGTAGGCCACTACAATAGCCACTACAATACAGTATGTAAAATATATCTTTCATAATCAAATTCTAAAGTTAAATCTTTTACAATTTACTTGTTACTGAAATCAGCATTAACACAAAATACAGATTATTTTAATGTGAATGTAAACCTGAAAAAAGCACATCACATTCACAACAAGCTACAGTAATAAGCAATTCATTTTATATATCTAGCTGAATAAACAGACCTACTTTTGTTTTTTATATTAATTTAATATCTAACATACTGTAATATAAAGTGTAAAATTAATGAAATTCTCAAATTTTAGCAAATTAAATTCTATAATTTGAAAACAAATTGTCCCTACAAGGCTAAACATTGACCAAGATTCAAAACCAGCTGTTTCCCGGTAACAGCCCAAAAACTTCCACACGCCAACACGCCATGTAAAGCTTTCACTGCGCCACCTTGCTGTTTTACAAAGTAGTGCAGACCTGCAACAGAATTTTTAAAATGCTCTGTGTATATACCGCATAAAGGTGCATTACTGTCCATGTATTCTGAATGGCTGTACCTGTAAAGCTACACATCCATTTTTAATAATCATGGATCACAAAAAGGGAGTTTACTGACTGTCATATCTATCTCAATTTCATATTCAAGTAAAATATTTAGGATCTGGCACTTATATGTGATGACACAAGACTCAAAATCAGAATCTTTCATTTCTGATAAATGAGAGACTTCCAAAATTAACAGAAGAGTAATTAAGAAAGTAAAAAAGAACACAAACCGAAATAGCTGCCTTTTCTTTTGAGTGTCATTAAATAAATTACAGTCTTCTAGAATCCTGTGAAAACAAAATAACATTATGCAATTGTTAACCCAGATTTAAATAGCCCTTTTTAATTATCTCTCATCTTCTAATTCAAATTTAATGAGCTTCAGTAAATATTCATATTCATACATGTAATCTTTCTTTAAATATCTATTTTACACATTCATTTTATAGCTAAGTCTTACAAGACACTTTAGGAAGTACAGAGTTTAAGTAATTGCAGTAATTAAAACAATCTGAAGTACAGTTGGAGATGTTTAATTTTTGAAGACAGCATATTAAAACAACATTCACAATGAAGCAAGATAATGACGACTGAAACAGGAACTACATGGAACATACTGAAAACTCATGGTTTTCAAACATAAGGAAATCTATAGACCTATATAATGTACATGACACACTATTAAATAAACTGCAAAATGAACCTTACCTTGTTTCCACGTAAATGTTTTCCTGGGAACAAACTGACTGAAAATAAAGAGAGCATTTTTATTAATCATCTATGTGCAGCTGAGATAAAATGTTATTACAAATTATTTTTAAGAGAATCAATAAGCAGACTCATTATCCAAAATCTATGATGAAAAGCTCTATATAAAGGCATTAAGTGCCTTAGGACAACCTTGTTGTGAAAGGCGGTATATAAAAATAAATTGAATTAAATTGCATTGAAGAAGAGACTATGATATGGTTCTAACTTTCTGAAATTTAACAGGCAAGATTAAATAGCCACATATTATAATTCATTTATCATTTAGGTCTAGTTGTACACATCATTATTGTTACTTCAAGTCATATCCATGTGACAAATGTTATAGTAATACTGTCTGGAACCTGATTCCATAAATCAGGATATTTAAGCAATGCTATCAGATGTAAAAGCTGTGTAAGTGCTGTGCATTGCATTCACTGCCTTTTCTTCACAATGAGAAGATAACTTAATGTTATTAGTGTTAATGTACTGCATATGTAAATTCTTATTGCCTTTCTTAGCCTCAGATATATTTTTATATTTTTAAAAGTATTTTAAAACATCAAAGAAATATGATCATATTGGTCATGAATGAAAAGAATATTGCCTCTATTCATTTTAATTAATAATATGACAATTCATCACAAGTCATAATCAGCACAGTCATTAAATGACCCTGGCTGTTTTCATCCCCCAAATCAGGTACAAATGCAAATCCACAATTTTGTTTGTGTACATCTATGCCTATACATTTTTCAGTGTATATACAGAATATGTGCATCTGCAGAATACTTTTTCATTAGAAATCAGACCATGCAAAGCTGATAAGTAAATATGCATTATTTTTGCTATTTGAAACTATACACAGTTAACAGAAAAAATGATATTTGGGAGAAATTCAAAATCACTTAAGAGATAACTAATTCTTAACTCAGCAGCTTTTTGTTTGTCGTGGCTGCTGTGCAAGTGGTTAAAAAAGAAAATTCTTAACACAAAACCAACCAAAATATGATAAATTAAACCTCAGTGGAATAATGTGAAAAAAAAAACATAACTGAAAGCTCATGATTCAATATACTGTATAATAAATAAAAATATAGATATACTGTATAAAAAGTGGAGTTACTGCATTATAGACACAAGAAAGTTTTTTTAAATCCTTCAAAATTAAATTCTCGTGTTCTAATTTATTTTTCTTTTCTATTAAAAATAACTGTTTTCCCAAATAAGATTACTGTGTTTGGTCTAATGAGTTAATTAGTTTTTTGTCCTTGGAGTGTTTCTGTATTTGAAAACATTTATATGTCAGTAGCAGGGCATGATGGCATTTTTCAGACCAACTTACACAACTCAGCACTGTAAGTTACACTTACAGATGTAGCCATTTAAAATGGGTGGGGTATTTCGCAGTATACCGCAGTGGGCGTGTCGCATCAAAACACAGTATAACGCGGTGTATCGCGTCATATGACGTCATGCTGTAAAGTATCCGGAATCACCTTGTAAAACTGCCAGGAGGAGCGAATAAAGCTTAACCTCTCAAGTACAGCATTTGAGCTTTTAAATTTAAACTGTGTATTACAGCATGTTAATCATCAGTCATTAAAAAGTTGGTATATTTTATGAAAGCAACATTGCTCAGTTGTACAAAAGTACACAACCTACCTTTATCATAAATATTTTAATTATGCAGAAATATTTTATGCATCAAAGCCTTTACCGAAGATATTACTAATAGTATTAATAATGAATGACTTTGGACAAGCTGTAAACTCAAAGTATTATGCTGGTCCACATTCTTTCTAACCGTCATTTTAAACGGAAATACTTTTATTTTTTTCTTTGAAAAACACCAGAGCATTTCGTTGATCTAACTAATGAGGACAGGACATTAGCTAGCCAATACGATAAAGGAATGACTTTTTTTGCTAATTTCTTTAGCACATTTGTACAAGCACTTGGAATCTGTCCAAGCCCTACTTTGTCAGGCATTTTCTTTTACTGTAACGGACATAAAAACTCCCTTGCTTTTAACAGAGCGTTTCAAAATTTCTAACTACGAAAATTATTTAAACTGCGACACTTATCATTCAACCAGAGCTCAAAATATCACAAGGATCCTCAAGAGCACAACAAAGACTGTATTAAAATATACTTGTATCAGATACATGAGAATCCAAGCTTTTTTATCTACACTTTCTTTTCCGCATACCAGATATTATGGTACCACTTCAGAAGGGTGTCAGCCAGTCAGATTCCAGGAATCGGTACTTTAAATGTACCGATTCCTGGAATCCTATGTTGTGATTGTGAATCAAAAAACACATATAATTAAACACGATTTAAATCAATATAAATGTTTATATTGTAACACATACTGTACAGCCTCCATTTCTCTATAAAAATTTAAAAGATCGTTTGCGCAGCCTAAGAGGGGGGGTCTACTCTCAATGACAGCTGATAATCCTCCATATACACAAGTGTAAAATTAATAATGCCAATGTAAACATCATATTTACAATTTGTTGATAATAGAAATGTTAAGTTCCCTAAAGTGAAGTGATAGTTTACCCAGGCAGTAAAAGATCAGCTACACTGGGAAGATGCAACACCGAGGATATGATTAATAACCTTTTAAATCTGAAGGGAGATCTAAAGGGATCCCCCCCACACATACACACGATAGAAGCAGGAAGCAGAAGCAGGGACAGTTGTCAGAAGGAAATAAGGTGACTATTCATTGTTATTAAAAATTACTTAAATTCGATCATGTTGTGATATTTATAAATATAAAAGTCAATTAATTGTCCATAATATTGCTATTCTATTTCTTCAAAGAAATGTTTGTTAAAAGAAAAGTCACAGCAGCAGCTGGATTTGAACACACAACCTGTGGGTTATTAGTCCAGCACACAAACCAGCAAGCTACCGGGGAAGTCACATAAGGAGAGGTGAAACAGCCCTACAAAGTCCTGTCGCAGTACACGAACATAATTATATCGTTATTAATTTCTTTAGATATGCGATTCCATATTATATTAGCAGAAAAACTTAAAACTACCACTTTTGTACAAGCTATTTCACATGTTAGTTAAAGACTTCGATGCTTAAAGTGTTTAGGGAGAAATGGAATACTGGTGTGTATTTTTTCTTTAAAGTGCCGAGATCAGCCATATACTGTATGTTTATGTTCCAAAATTAATATCGTTTATGGCCTTTGCATGCCTTACAGTATGCTCCTATTCTTTTTATGCTCAGCTACTAAGATTTCCCTTCAGTGGTAAAATTCCATATAAATATTCAATACTAAAACGGGCACAGTATCCTTCTACGACCAACCAACCAACTCAACCAACCAATGAGTGCCCCTGTCAGTCAACCAATCAGGTACAGCGGTATTTTGCGTCATCGCGCGTCATGATGCGTGAAGATGTAGCCAATTACCCGCGGTACGTGTCTGTATCGTGCATTTTGAATGGCTGCATCTGTATACATTTAAATTCAACTTCAGTTTTGTTTGCACCTCACATTTTATGTGATACTGTAGAGATTTGCTTGTCAGTTGAGCAATGTTCAGTATGCTGTAGAAAACAGTGGTGTATCATTTTATAGTTTTACATATTAAATATTATTAGTATAATATATATAACATAAGATTAAATATAAAATCAATAATCACACTAGTTTATTAAATGGTTAATGCACAGAGTAAGGTTTAGTATTTTTTAAATGTATTTATACTCAGGAATTTATGATTATTTCATTTATTTATGTCTTGTTTTGTTGTTTTTATTGCAATATTGTTCCTCTATTTTTATGTTGCCTTATTGTTTCCTTAGACCTATTTTCAACATTGGTATTTAAGTAACAACATTGCTTGTACTACAGAATTCAGATTTGTCAGCAATGTAGGTTACATTTCTGTAATCTAGATAATGAGAAAAGTCAACGGGGAGTGCACTGCTGACTGTTGGCTATCTGGATGAGGCAACTAAAAAAGATGCATTTATGCTACTAAAAATCCTTTGCTAAAAATTGTCTTGGCTTTTCTACTTTGAACAAAATATGCATAGAGAAACACAAGACAGTTGAAATTGATTTTTAAATGCCCCCTGACACAATAATTTCAATTAATTTCTGATGCCTCAAGCAGATCCTCACATCAGAATTGATAAGTAAATCTGCAATTAAAAGGTTTTACCATATGCAAGTAGCCAGTATGACAGAGACACACAATATGAAGAAGTACACTTTACTTCCCAGAAAATGAATTCAGCTCACAGTGTCAAATGTTTGAAAGTACTTAGTTAAAAGACCAGAATGACTCATAAAAACATATTCAAAATTACAATTAAATATTTTTGTATAATATATTATCCTTCATGTGAGCATTGAACAGAATCTTTCTGATCCTGAACTGTTTTCACCTTGAGTCTTTAATTCACTTTTTAAAGACTCAATTTTCAGGGCATTAAAGTATACTGAGTGTCCTGAGTATACATACAGTAGTGTTAGAACACAATTTTAAATGTATAGGACAATCACATCAATAGCAATCATGCTTAACAACCTCTGAGTTTAGTGACTTTTTTTTACTAAGGAATTGAATACTTAAAACTGCAAAGCAAAAGCTTACACATTCCTTTCCCACCAAACAAACCTTTCCCATTAATTTTCTGATAATGTTACAGAAACTCTTTACTGCTCAAATCAACTTGCATCAGCCATTTTCTGATGTCTCTATAGAGCCTTTAACAGAAGGCTCTGGAAACAGAAGAGAGACTATATGGTACTTATTGTGTAAATAGAGCTAGGGGGATAATACACAAGGGGGATAATAAGGGAGACTGTGCTGATCTTGAACCTTCTGTCTTTGGTTTGCAAGCAAAACAATAGGTATTAAGCCTTGAAAATAGAAATCTAGGCACAGATTTGTTTAAGCAAAAAATGTAATTTAGATTCAAGTCTCTTTGAAACTGCTGTAACACAAGTTTCTGTTCCCCTGTGTAAGTATATAAATACTGTATATTTTAGTACCACATTATTTTTTTACTACTTATTTAATACAGTGTCAAACAATGTACTTATCTTCTATTGCTTTCAGTCCTAGGCATTATTCTTTCTAAATTTTGGAGGATAATATTGAAACTGTATATCTGTGACAACAGACCACTAACTGTACACTTTGAACCATATATGGATTAGCAGCATCTGCTACAAAGGCAATGCATTTCACTGACATGAACTGAATATTTATTGGAAACAATAAACATTCACTTAAAGAGACACAATCAGAATAAAGCAGAATAAAGCAAAATCTCCTTATATAAAAAACAAATATGTCTAACATAATTAAATGGACAGAATAAGTAGGAAAAAGTTAATAAGAAATTCCTAGGAGTAAAAAAATGTTATATTTCCCCTATTGCTTATAATTAACTAGAGATTATTTGATTTTTTTCTCTCTTTGTTAATGTCATTCATAGTACAAATAACTGATTAAGTGATTCACTTACATCTTGTGCAAATATTCTCTCCCTCACTCTTTGATATTCCTCTTCCCTCTCTTCTATTGACTTACTCCTTCTGTCATCTCTAAAAGGGTGAATCCTATTTTGCTGCATAATCAAAAATGCACACGGGTTATGCAACATTTGAAATAAGCAACATATTAAAAAATAAATTTAAGCAAGTAAGAATTAAAAATAGATACATGACTTGAGGTACACTGCCTTTAATGGAAAAGAGAAATAAGGAAACAAACAGCAGGCTAAGCAGTGAGAGAAGTCCTGCAGAGCAAACAAATGTTGTCTGGCTAAGCTCCACAGACTGAAAAATCAATTCACTTCACTGTCTGCAACCACACCCACCAAAGCACAGCAATATTCACTTTAACAGCTTTGCTATGAATTATGTTTGGAAACAGGAATATACAATCAATATCATTACCTTAAAAAGCAATGGCCATCTATTTTGACTGTAAACTGTATGCACAATGTACACTGAGCATTGAAGTAAACCACTTTTAACTACTACAAATTCTTGAAGTTATCAGAGAAATGACTATCCTCTTTGTAGTAAGAGAACTGACATTTTAGCGAACAAGCACGACAACAAATTCAACAAGCTGATTAGTATTTGCCATCAACAGGGTTGATCAGCAGAGGATTTACTGTGAAAGTTACCAATCATGGCCTCCTAATAATCCCCATCTATGAATTGGCTTCATTACTCTGCTCTCCTCCCCACTGATAGCTGATGTGTGGTGAGCGTTCTGGTAAACTATGGCTGCCGTCGCATCATCCAGGTGGATGCTGCACATTGGTGGTGGTGGAGGGGAGTCCCCATTACCTGTAAAGCGCTTTGAGTGGAGTGTCCAGAAAAGCGGTATATAAGTGTAAGCAATTATTATTATTATCATTATCATTATCATTATTATTATTATTATTATTATTATTATTGGCCACCGTTGGAAGTCATCATCATCACATAACTGATTGATGAATTGATCAATTAATCACAATAACACTGAAACCATTTAATCAATGGCTAAAATCTGCATACTTTGTTTTCTAAAATCATATGTGCAGTTTACAAAAATAGTTTAGTACAACATATTGAGTGAAAGATGGGATATCTTTTACTTTTAAATTTATCTCTATCATTTTCTAATAAAAGTCAAGAGAGTGAATTCATTTTATTAAGCAAAAATGTATATTTTAAATAATTTTAGGACTATATGTTTACATCCATTCATTAGTTTTCTAACCACTTCATCCAATTTAGGGTGGCAGGAGAGCAGAGCCTCCCTTGGCAAGCAGCGGGTGTGAGGCAGCGTACACCCTGGACAGGATGCCAGTCCATCTCAGGGCACAAGCAGACAAGCACACTTTGATTCCAGGGCAAATTTCCCCAGAAGTCAAACCTACAAGTATGTTTTTAGACTGTGAAAGGGAAGCGGAGCACCCAGATGAAACCCACATGAACAAAGGTTGAACACACAAATTCCACACAGATAGCATCCCAGGTCCAGAATTGAAGCCAGGGTCCCAGTGCTATGAGACAGCACTGTTAATAACCATTGTGCCACCATGCCCCAGGTTTGTTCACACTATACTCAAATTACTATACATACTTCATGAGAAACAAGTATTGATGTTTTTGCTGTCTCATAAATGGCACTATACTGTATGTGCCATATATACAACTCATATCAACAGCACAGTTCAGTTTATGTGTAAGTATCAAGTCCTAAAGTTAGAAAAATAACCCTTAACTTGTATAAAACTACACCTGTACAGTATCAAGTATTTGACTTCACTTTAAATATGATGATAATTAAAATTATTAACAACTTTGAATCTATAGTGGACAAGGTTTATCATCAGCCATTTAAAGTGAATGAGGTCAAGATTTATAATGTTTTAACAAGAACACTTAAAATGTCTCTATAAAAAGTGTATTGATGCTCATTTCAGCAAACAGTTTGATTTTTGGACATTCTTAGGCAATAAAATAATTAATTCACAAACTGAAGACTGTCAACATTTAATTAAAAATAATAATAAAAATAAAAAATATAATAATAAAACCTTCTGCATTTTTGTATATAACAAAAAAAGAGGAACTGTTTATATGGCTTGAACAAATTTTGAATAAGCAACTTTACCTACTTTTTTTTTCTACATTTCTCTTTCCAAAAATGACAGCCAGATTACAAAAAGAGTTACCAATAAGAAAAAATATTTAGTAAATCACACCTAAAAAACAAAATGGAAGCTCAGAAAAGATAACTTACATCCTATTTTTTAAATCCTTCATGACACTTACAAATATGTCTAAGAGAAACAACACTTTTTATTTCTGTAACTTTAGAAAAGTATATTGTGTTGTTCATTCTTCATATCCTGTTCTATGCAAAAAATAATAAAATTGAAATACACCACTCTTTTTTGTAATGTGAAATGATCATCATAGTTAAAAAAGTAAAAAGTTTTCTATTTTTATTAAATATAGAAAGGAGTAAACTTCATTTGATTGCGTTGAATTTCATTGAAGAGTAACATGAAAAAAGGTTCTATGCTTGAGTTTCATTCTATAAATTATATAATATTATTCTTAGTGTACTAAAAATTATTAAAAGAATACATTTAGAATGTGTAGAAGATTTCACAGATCATACTAATACAGTTAGGTATTTTTTAATAATGTCAAAAATACATTTCACTTTTCAAAGTAAAAAGTTTCACTTTTCGCTTATCACACACACATCACTTCACATATAAGTCTTAAAATAAACCATATCTATCCATAGGCCATAAGAAAAATGCTCTGGCATATCTACTAAAGTTTTTTAAAGCTTATTGAATATAGTCTTGCAGGAATAGTGCACTAAGCATGGAAGAAATATGTTTTATTATTTCCTATAAGAACATCAAGCGCATCATATACAGCATAAACTGGACCTGGTCCTACTTAACCACATTACCTAACACTTGAGAATTTGCAATACAAGTTAGTGAGTTTCCTTAAAAAAAAGGCACAACCTTCTGGCATCTATACTTTGGTGCTCTAGCATATCAAATAAACCGTTTTCAGAACTATGAGATCCACTTATTAATGATATGATTATGATATATTTATGATTTAATCTCTAACATTCTATAATTATATTGAATGAGTAGTACTCGACAGTGCATGATGTAACCTGTGAATGTAAAATATGAAATCCATCAGGACCAGAATTACTAAAAAATACAAAGAGCTGGTGCCTAGTGGACTACAAGGCTCAAAGACAAAGAAGCAAGAAACACAAAACACAAAAAAATAGGCTTAAAAATGATGCCTGCTTTTTGCTCTTTCTTAATCATCAGCCACAAAAGAAATAACTGGCTTACAAAAAAAATATTTTGTTGTTTAATATCTAAACCCTGGATCCTAAAATGTTAACACATATAAGACAAATTGTGTGTTTACTTGATAGTCTACTCTCCATGTGATGCATACAGTACTTTTCAAACAAGGCATAAACTGGCATACAGTAGAAAAAAAGTTGCATTTTAAAAATTTTAATAAGTATTCACTCTGGAAATTGCTTATAGAATGTGTCATATCTATGGACAACAGCAGCAAAACCTAGACAACAAGAAGTACTCCCTTCCAAAGTGCCAAAACATGGACCAGAAGGGTTTCTTTTCAGATGGTAAAACAAAGCAGCAGACAAACAGTATAGCAGAGGATTGTACAGTACTTGGGTTATGAAAATCAGTATATTTTTTTTTACTTAAAGATTCTTTTAAAGGGGTCTTAAATGTCTTCTTTAATTTGAATTCTAGTCATTAATAACCTGCCATTCTTAATGTATCACTTTCACATCTTTCGCATAGTATAACTTTTATCTCCCATTCCCATAAAAATGGAATTTAGTTAGGCCTTTATGTTAGGCATGAATATGTCAATTATTGACTTACAAAGAAAAAAAAATATTTTTCAAAACATTTCAATTACGCTTTCAAAATGCAGATTAAATGATTTCATTATCAGCTAACCCTAAACTTACATTTGCAGACGTATTTACAAATCAATTAGTGATGTACTGTAGTTTATCCCAGGGATGACAGCTATGTGTTAAAGGGCTGTAAGACAAGGCTTAATTATAGCCTATCATTCTTCAGATGTGCACAGAATTCCAACAGAAGTGTAAGGTAATGTAATTGCTGACATTTTCTGAGAGATCTGTTTTTTCCTATGACATGAAAATAAATTGCTAATATGATTAGTATTACGTTGAATTTGCCTAAAGCACTATATATTTTTTTTCATTTCTAATGAAGGAATTGCATACTGACAGGGTTCGATAAATTACAAAGTCAAAATTTTAAATACATTTCTTACAATTACTCAGATTCATACCAAATTACTTGTAAAAAAAGTCACCTATTCGTGACTATTGTGGTATTTTGTGGCTATACTTTGAAAAATACTCAAAAAATGGCGTACAGACACATGTTTTCAATGCAGAACAAAGAATTAAAATCATGCTGTGTATCTCCAGGAAACCTAGTGATACAGATAGCATGTCCCTGTCAAATGAATAAAATATGCCAAGAGACAGTACGGCAATTGATACCGACAACATGCATAGCAAGTCTGAATACCTGATTGTCTTCCTTATCAATACTGGAGCTGTCTCGTTTCAAGATAAATCTCTTCTGTGAGTCTTCACTTGTGTCATCTTTTATATGTTCTCCAAACCTTTGCTCAGGTCTGTTGGCACATAAGCAAACTGTTAAGAAAGTCTTGCTGTCAGACACACAATTTCATATCAGCAAGTCATATTAAAACATAGCAGGTAATATACAGATGCAGCCATTCAAAATGTATGGTTCAACCCCGTACTGCGCAAAATTACCCACAGTTCACAGCATTGTACCGCAGTACTGGCCAAAATTACCGACAGGGGCACTCTTGGTGCATTGGTTGTTAGTGAAACGATTTAATCATTTAATCTCTTAACTGTGCATGTTTTAATCCGCTTAATATTGAATATTTATATGGAATTTTAGACCTAAAGGGAAATTTTAGTAGCTAAGGACAAAAAGAAGAGGAGCATAATGCGTCTGAAGGTCATAAACTATATAAATTTAGGAACATAAACATATTATGTAAACTGTATATGGCTGGTATTGGCAGGTTAAATAAAAAATACACACCAGTATTCCACTTTCTTCCTAAACATTTTAAGGATCAAAGTCTTTCATTCGGTTACATACTGTGGTAATTTTGGAAAAGTTTTTACGTGCCCCTTCTGACTATATTACGTTTATATACTTCATAAAAAGTTATAATGTTTTAAACTTCATTCCATGAATGTTTGCTTGTTATCGCAGTAAAAAACACACTTTTAAGAATTCGATTAATAGGGAATATAATATGGAATCACGTATCTAAAGAAATTAATAATGATATAATTATATTCACATAGCTCAAATTATCACAGTAGTAGACTTGTTGTAAATGTCTGTATCAGTTTAACTCATTCACCTGTAATTACGTGTGTGGTGCAAAGGTTCAGGTGTGTGCCTTTCATGCAGGAGGTTTGGGGGTTGAACCCAGCAGTCAACATGAGTTTTCTTTTAACAAATAAACATTTGTTTAAAAAACTAAAAAAGAATGACTGAAGGATTAGCCCATTAAGAATGAGTTTTTTTTAAAAGTGCCCACGGTCATTTTTTTCACTGACAAAGTTAACACAAACTCTGCTTAACAGAGCCGCTTGTATGAGCAAGGCGACTTTCTGCTAAACCATTTTTTACAGCTAAACCATTTTTTACACCTTTCAAAGTCACACAGTGCTTAAGTTAGGCAGGAACACGTCATTGTATATTATTTTTTTATTTCATTTTTAAAAATAACAGCAATCAGCAATCAAATGTCCTGTTTTTTCTTAATACTTGTTTTTCCACCGTCCACTAACCATCCACCACTGCCCAGTGATATAACTTTAATATAAACAAGATCTAGTACCTGATGCAGTTTTTTTTTACTTATTTTGAATAAATCGAATCCCAGGTGTGAGTTCATAAAGTCAGCATTATGTACTATCCCTACGTTTGCGAAACATCTGATCATCTATTATAAAGCTTCAGTGCTTTGTTTGTGTATATTCCAATCGCAGGAATGTTTGGGGGCAGGGTGTGTGGGGAAAGGTTTAGGCTGCATTTGAATTGGGGATCTGTATTCTTCACACCTGAAACTGAGTCACCTCTTGACTGAGAAACCTTTAGAGAACTTTACATTTTTATTTTAAACTAATTGTAAATATGACGTTTACATTACTGTTTTTCTACTGATGGTAACTGTAACAAATTGTCACGTTTCACAATCATGACATTCTCATCCAATCAAAGGTTTGATGTTTTTTTTTATTTTGAAACCGTGATCTTGACATGCAGGTGTGAGGTAGAGTTAGCAGTTTCAGATTTAAAAGGATATTAATAATATATTCCGTGTTGCATTAACATTGGAATGTTCTTACAAGTGTTAAAAGAGGTGATACATGCGTCTCCTCTATAACTCTTCAGTTTACAGAGAAATTCCACCAGAGCCACACAATTAATTGTGCAGTGTTGAAAGGTAGAAAAATTGTGATTGTGTCCTCACTCCTCTTATATGATGACTCCAAAATGAGGAGCAGCGCCCATTTTCCATTTAACATGTCAAAGTGTAGCTTACATATTAGATTTTTTAAAGGCCAGAACTGAGATGGCTGTAATAGTAAATCTTCAGATTTTATGCTGAAGTATAGCAGCAAATATGTATTGATTATGTATGACCATGTGATTAATTTGCACTCTGAATATGTAATCTTTAAAAGCTGGAGTCAGAATGCAATGTGTAAGATGACTGCACTACAAACCAATGCACATAACTGCATAACTGCAAACTGAAATAAATGAATTTCTTATGTCAGGGGTGTGAGAGTGTAAAATCACTCTCTACCAAGATGCCATGTTTGTATCCGAAATTGACAATTATTCAAATATTAATATACAGTAATAACCCTCTTCTAAGATAGAAAACATTACTGAACAGCAAGAAAAGTCATTTTCTAAATACACTGCTTTGTTTTATAGCTCAATTAACATCAGTTAAATATGAGAAATTATTGGCCTTGCCATAATTTACCGTATTTCCCTCATCAGCTTAATGTAATGAAAGCTGTTTTAGTTCTATGTTATTATTTCATGTGTATAGTTTTCAGTGCTGAGTGCATTCAATTTTTAACTTTAATGTAATCTCCATCTTGGTACACACACACAAACAAAAATATGCAAATGACTTACAGAATAAAATTGACTTCTTCACACAAAAAGGAAATTATTCTACATAATATATAGTGTATAAAGTAAGGCAGAACAATACTTTTAAAGCCTATTGTTTATATATCAATACTGTTTGGAGATACAGTATGTATTAAGTTTGTATAAATACAGTATGTACTGTAGTTATAACAAAAATTGTGTTACAGTCTGACATTTGCTCATGTTAATATTTAAACCTTACCTAAGGTGGTTCATTTAAAAGGGATACAATGGCATTTGCAATGGCAAAAATGGTTTGGTTCATGACTGCATCAGTGAACTATTAACTCCTTTTGCACCTACACATCATTTGTACTCTTCAGCCACTGGCAGTCTTTCCCTCTCCAGTATGACTTTCTCTACACTGAGTGACCATGCTTTCTGTTCAATTGCTCCAAGTCTACGGAATGATCTCCCTGACCATATCAGGTCCTACCAGTCAATCAGCATTTTTAAATACTGTCATAAAACTCATTTTTATATAGTAGCTTTTTAATCTGTTTAATTGACTCTGTTATTTTGCAAATGATAGTCTCAATCAATTATTTTTTCACAGCACTTTAAGATGGTGTACCTTGAAAAGTTCTACAGATGCAGCCATTCAAAACGGGTGGGGTATTTTGCGGTATACCGCGGTAGGCGTGTCGCATCAATACGCAGTATCACGCAGTTTATCGCGTCATTTGATGTCATACCGGAAAGTATCCGGAATCACCTTGTAAAACCGCCAGGAGGAGCCAATAAAGCTTAACCTCTCATGTACAGCATTTGAGCTTTTAAATTTAAACTGTGTATTACAGCATGTTAATCATCAGTCATTAAAAAGTTGGTATATTTTATGAAAGAAAGACTGCTCAGTTGGACAAAAGTACACAACCTACCTATATCATAAATATTTTAATTATGCAGAAATATTTTATGCATCAAACCGAAGATATTATGAATAGTATTAATAATGATTGACTTTGGACAAGCTGTAAACTCAAAGTATTACGCTGGTCCACATTCTTTCTAACCGTCATTTTAAACGAAAATAATTTTTTATTTTATTCTTTGACAAACACCACAGCATTTCGTTGATCTAACTAACGAGGACAGGACATTAGCTAGCCAATACGATAAAGGAATGACTTTTTTTGCTAATCTCTTTAGCACATTTGTACAAGCACTTAGAATCTGTCCAAGCCCTACTTTGTCAGACATTTTCTTTTACTGTAACGGACATAAAAACTCCCTTGCTTTTAACAGAGCGTTTCATAATTTTTAACTATGAAAATTATTTAAACTGCACAACAAAGACTGTATTAAAAGATACTTGTATCAGATACATGAGAATCCAAGCTTTTTTATCTACGCTTTCTTTTCTGTATACCAGATATTATGGTACCACTTCAGAAGGGTGTCAGCCAGTCAGATTCCAGGAATCGGTACTTTAAAGAAAAAATGCACACCAGTATTCCATTTCTCCCTTAACATTTTAAGCATCAAAGTCTTTAACTAACATGTGAAATAGCGTGTAAAAAAGTGGTAGTTTTAATTAATAACCTTTTAAATCTGAAGGGAGATCTAAAGGGATTCCCCCCCACACACACACACGATAGAAGCAGGAAGCAGAAGCAGGGACAGTTGTCAGAAGGAAAGAAGGTGACTATTCATTGTTATTAAAAATGTCTTAAATTCGATCATGTTGTGATATATAGAAATATAAAAAGTCAATTAATTGTCCATAATATTGCTATTTTTCCAGATAAATGTTTGTTAAAAGAAAAGTCACGGCGCCGGCTAGATTTGAACACACAACCTGCGGGTTACTAGTCCGGCACGTAGACCAGCAGGCTACTGTGGAAGTAACATGAGCAGAGGTGAAACAGCCCTACACAGCCCTGTCGCAGTACACGACTATAATTATATCATTATTAATTTCTTTAGATACGTGATTCCATATTATTGAAGTAGGAAAACACTTATATATATATATTATTGATGGAAAATATATATATATAATTTATCTGTATTCAACACTACAGTGTTGGTTCAGGCGCATTGTGTAATATGTCGGCTGTTTTAACATATCTTAAGCAGCTCCAACAATTACAGCTACACATCAAAGGACAGGACTTGAGAAGGACCAACCGGTCATCTCATGCTACATATCAAAGGACAGCTACACATCAAAGGACAGGACTTGAGACAGGACCAACCGGTCAATTCATGCTACATATCAAAGGGCAAGACGAATACACATGAAGCAGTGAAACAAAACATCTTCCTGAGATCATACTGTATTTAAGAGCTGGGAAACCCTTGCAGTTTGTCTGTCCTGCGGGGCAGACCCAACGCGCGTTGATGTCATTATTGAGCTCAATAAAACAACTGAATCCACAAAGACTGTGTCCTGCTCCTTGGACGAAGGATTTCCCACAACAGTATATTAGCAGGAAAGCTTAAAACTACCACTTTTTTACATGCTATTTCACGTTAGTTAAAAACTTTGATGCTTAAAATGTTTAGGGAGAAATGGAATACTGGTGTGTATTTTTTCTTTAAAGTACTGAGACCAGCCATATACTGTATGTTTATGTTCCAAAATTAATATAGTTTATGGCTTTCACACGCATAACAGTATGCTCCTATTCTTTTTATGCTCAGCTATTAAGATTTCCCTTCAGTGGTAGAATTCCATATAAATATTCAATACTAAAACGGGCACAGTAAAGACATTTAAATCTTTCTACGACAGACCAACGCACCATGAGTGTCCCTGTCGGTCAATCACAAACCGCGGTATTTTGCATCATCGTGTCACAATTACCCGCGGTTCGTGTCTGTACCGTGCATTTTGAATGGCTGCATCTGTATATAAAACAAAGGTTAGTGTTCTAAAAATAACAAGAATAGACATAAACATTGACATTTTAATATCTATTACTTTTAAAATTTTTAATAAAGATATCCATTATTTGTATATATACATTAAGAATGTTAATTATGTTCTGTACTTACATTCTTGTATTGCTTGTTTTGTTGATGATAACTGATTTTCCTGTCTGGTCGACATTATGATCCATCCCAAAATAAGCTGCTACCCTGTGCACTAACATTCTGTGATATGAAGACATCTGAGGAAACTTTTTATATTGGTTACTGAAAAAGAAAAAAAGTGTACAAGACAAAAACAAATCATATATATATATATAATGTTATGAGAAAATACAGCCATTTTGAAAAATATCATCAAGAGAAAAAATAATTATAGGGCATTAAATATAATTAAAATTATACAAAAGATAATTAAAACAGATGCAATTTGTTCACTGTATATGATTCTGAGATGCTGGTGGTCAGAGCATTAAAGCTGTTCTTTAAGCTGTTTAGTGCAAGATTTTTGTATTGTTTTGTTGAAGTACTATTTATCTTTAAAGCTTAAAAGACAGCTTGGAAATCCACAAACAAAAAGGTAATAATGTGTTTGTATAGTATCACAAGCTTTACTGCAATAATCATAATAACAACCAAATAACAAATCAAAATAATAAGTTTCCTGTGCCTACAATCATTTGGTAATTTTGGAGAACACACATATAATAATCTAAACACACACAATAATCTAAAATCAGAAGATTTGTAAAAGTTAGATTTTAAAGCCTAACTGGACCAATTATAAAAAGACATAGAAAATGTGTTGGACTGTGGTTCTCAATCAACAGTGCTAGGGACTCCTTTTTAGGCTATATACTGTATACTTGTTTATTTCTTATTTCTTGCTTTCTTGCCCCCCCATCCCTATTGATCAAAGATAAAATTGAGTCAATCCTCAGATGAGAGGGTGAGACATTGGTCTTTTGATGAGATTAAAAATGATGTACACTGAAAATGTGTTTTTATTTTCCTTTTAAAGTAAGCATAAGTAAGCAGTGCGCAACCAAAGCTAATCAAAGATGGCAAAACAATATGGCTGCAAGTTAATCAATTGCAAGACCACATAAAAATAATAGCTCCATAGAGATGTACCGTATATGTTACATGGATGATACATTTTGCAATTAAAAACATGACATAAGGTTCAATAGAGAAAGACAATTTACTAGTATTATCTTAAAATCAATTACAACATTTTTATAGTATCTTTATGCTGCTTAATTTTGCGGCGGATTTAAACATTTTCTCATTGTTTTGTTTTTTTCAGCCAAGGGCTTAATAAAAATTCTGTATCATTGATTATGCTTTCATTGTAGTAGTGAGCATACAACCATCTAGAAACAAAAAATAATGAGCTGCATACTTATTGTCTGCAATAAAATCAATGATCTCTTGCTCCATTTTCAACAGCATCATTCTGTCCCTGTAATAAAGCCAAAAAGAGAAGAATGTGTTTGAAATAAAGGCACAAAAACATGATTTCAGCAACTGTTACATTATATTGCATTAAATTGAAAAACTATAAAATTTGGTTTGAGATAGGGTCAAGTTAACTTTTATAGGAAGCGAGAAAGTCCAAATTTATAGGAAGAGAGATTTAGATAACAGGTTTAATTCTATAGTTGACCTGTTAATCATTTTATAGGTTTTCTGCACACTGGTATATTGTTTTTTTGCTGGTTGGTCAGGATGTATGCCTCTGAGATGTCCTGTTTGTAAATAGTGCTACACTTCATTTTGTGTGTGACATTGTGTGCCATTTAGCTATTGTCATTATTAATAAATATTTGTTTATCCCATCTCATTTATTCCTCTTTCACCAGCAGTGCCAGAGAACAAAGAACTCAGGTGCCTCAAGCATTACCAACCGCTTGGTTGGTAATATTTTTGGGATATTTTTTACAATCTGGGGGTTATAATTATTGATGGAGCCATCCAGAATGCTTGTTAAAAACCAATAATGTGTTACATGGGCTGCAGTTTGCTTCACTATACTGCAGAATACTTCGTCGTTGTGATTCATTGGACAAAGATGATGGATACGTGGCACTATGGTATATTAGACGCTAGTGAAAATAAGCTTCTTACAACAAAAATATTATCTTTTTTAAACTTTTTGAAATTCACTTAATATGGAATATTAATATGGAATCATGTAACTAAAAGGATTTTTTGAAAATAGCTGAAAATAAAAATAAGTTTCTGCATGTCATTAACAATATTAATTTATGCACAGAAACATATTTAGCTGGTTCTAGTGGGGTATTCAATTTTCTTCATACAACTGATTCTAATTAAACATGATCACTTGTGGTTGTTTTGGAAGTGTTTTGACATGCTTATTTTAACTACCTTTTCTGTTGTTGTCATTGCAAAACAAAAAGTTTGTTAAAAAATGTCGTTCAGCTAGACTGCCAATTTTGTTGAGTGGTAGCAATGTTGCCTATGAGCTAAAAGGGTCTTGGTCTGCTTCCCTGCCAATGTGCTAGACCTACTTTTTTTTAGAAATAAATAACAATTATTATTATTAACAAATAAAGACTTTCTGTAATATTTAAATCAAATAATATGTATATAATATTCTTCATATATTTATTATATATACCACAATAATTATATGTAATTATTTTCATATTATTAATACACAAATGAACATGAATGAGCAAAAGAATTTGAGTAGGGAGTCAGCATGCGTAGGCTGCAAAGGAAAAACAAAGGAAGCTGTGGAACCTTCTTCAGATGTGAATGAGCAAACGTGTGAATACTGACAGTGGGGGAGTAAAACGGTTGATGGCCAGATCAGATCAACAATCTACAATTTAATGCCACAACATTTCAGCACGAAGTGGCATTAAAACACAAATAACAATTACCTAAGATTAGTGATATTATGAAACCAAAGTAAAAATGTGTTTGCATCTCCCATGAGCTCTGGGAAGTTTATTTTGAATGAATTCTAGGTTACACATTTTCACAACTCCCTTTCCCGAAAAACAACAGCAAAGTCAATGCCAAAAAAATAATGTGTGCAACTAACTGGCTACACTGAAACAACCTAACCTAGAAGAAATAAAAAAAACAAATACTTGCCCAGCTCTTCAACATTACCCCCCATAATATCAATAAAAACATGCACCACTGCCTGACAACCAACAAGATCCTAAAATTATCAGCAGACGCCCACTCAATCCCTCCTCTTTTCGGGACTTCTAGCAGAATCCTTTAAACTAACGGGGCTCTCTTGTTGAAGAATCGCTGATAAGTTATGGAGCAATGACATAATTTAGCAATTTGCCAGCCAGTCACCACACTGGTCCCACACAGTACTACAAAGGAAAAACACCCAGAACCCAAACAAACCTGCTTATTCAAATTAGCAAACACAGCAGGAAGTGACATCCTTACTCTTTATAATAAACAATGTTTGTTGAAAGAAATGCAGTTTCACAAGATAAACTTCACTATAATTTTTTAGACTACAGAAAAATCCCACCAAAGCTAAGCAAGTGATAGCACCCATCTAATTTTCAGTAACTCTGTAACATACAAGCACATCAGTCATTGATTACGGTTTTATATACAATAAAGAAAAACCTAAAGGACTGTGATTAGTAAAAACAACCAACGACAGAAGACTTGATTTTAATAAATCTTAAAATGCTCTTTCTTCTCCTTCAGATAAATTACAATTCATTCAGGCTGACAGTTTTTAAATTCTTCAAGCAATATAGTGATTTTAAACCATTTATAATCAATTTCTTATCATTTGGCTTCTCATAAGCTTTCTCTTTAGCGCCTATGTCCTAGCAGTGGGGGGAAAGAAACTGGGAGTGGGATACTCTTAAACAGCATTTCAAGAGAATGACTTCTTTGTTGAATTGGGAAATTGTAAAATTATCCATCCACCGATCCATCCATTTTTAATTGATTTAAGCACAGTGACCACTGACATAAAATAAATATTTAACACATTCAATTTCTATGCTGAACATTGCGTCTCAGAGACCCTTACTAAAACAAGTTTATTTATAAAAAATGAGTCCACTAGCATTAATGGGAACAATCCTGCACAGAACCCTGATTTACTGTCCTTATATATAACCACGTTAAAGCAGTTTTGGAAATAGAAACAGGCTAGAAATAGTGATAATGATGCAGGAAATGATAAACAGATATAGGCAATATTTAGTTTTAATACTTGATTTTACTTAGTATTAAAATATGCTCCGTTGTGCTCTATAAAGTAGTGTTTGTGATTTGGTTCCCAAGATAAAGCACTTTTTTTCAGCTCCACTATAGTGATGCAGGAGAACCTGTACTGTTTGTGTTTATATAAAATGGGATATATAAAATTAATAAAAATGTCAAAAAGAGTGTATAAATTAAATTTCATTATGGAACACAGATTTTCCCCAATGGCTGGGATTCGTACCCAAGAGTTTCATGTGACAGCCCACATTAAGCGTTCACTGTGCTACCTGGCACATTTATAAAGTAGTGCAGTCCAGCATCAGATTTTTTGAAAAAGTGAAAAGGTCTTTTGTGTTACCATGCAGTGTGCCGCATTGTGCTTTGCCTTTTTTGAATGGCTGGATTTGTATTTATGTTAATTATTGATTATCCTGCTTTATTTTCTTCATCTTTTCAGCCCCTTAAATTATGTAACAATACCATTGCTTCCTCTATACAGGTCCATAGTGTCAAATTTCAGTTGTTCAGTTGGCTTTAACTAATTGTCACATCCTTCCTCACTTATAAAGGAAGAGCCAGGGAGAACATGCTGCACTGGTGGAGGGAGGAATGCTAGAAAAAATGTGCGTAGTAGAAGTGCAAGATTAGAATTTAAACTCCACCCAAACATCTGTTCTATAACACCATTTAAAGCCAAATAATATAAAGGGAAAGAGTGCTCGATACTTTGGCTTTATGTCACCTGTTTGAGGAAATGATAGCACTGTTCTGAAATCAGCACTGTCACAATCTTCCATACAAATCCCCAAAACACAGATGCAGATTTTGAACACTAAGAGTACATCTAAGAGCAAGTTGTTTTGGCTGCCATTTCACCAGGATCGTGCAGAATGTGCATGCAGCATGGGACAAATTAAAAGCACATCAACTGCAAAATCAACAGTCATTGAGGAGCAAGAAACTTAAATAATCAATAGTTACAATTATCTTGGGAATTTTGTTGACTAAAAACTAACCTTTGAGAAAAATATGGATGTTATATGTAAGAAGACTCAACAGCGATTATTCTTCCTGAGAAATCTGCTGTTTTAATGTGTGTATTACAATGATGACCTTATTCTATAGATCTATGTTGAATCTGTGTTAACATCCACTGTGGTAGGCTGGTTTGGTAACTTGAATACGTACAATTAAAACATACAGATGCAGCCATTCAAAATTGGTGGGGTATTTCGCGGCATACCCCGGTGGGCGTGTCACAGTATCACGCAGTTAATCGCGTCATTTGACGTAAAACCGCCAGGGGGAGCTTAATCACCTTGTAAAACCGCCACGGGGAGCTTAACCTCTCATGTACAGCATTTGAGCTTTTAAATTTGAAGTTTGTATTACAGCATGTTAATCATCAGTCATTAAAATGTTGGTATATTTTATGAAAGCAAGATTGCTCAGTTGGACAAAAGTACACAACCTACCTTTATCAGAAATATTTATGCATCAAAGCCTTTACCGAAGATATTACTAATAGTATTAATAATGAATGACTTTTGACAAGCTGGATACTCAAAGTATAATTTCTTTAGCACATTTGTACAAGCACTTGGAATCTGTCCAAGCCCTACTTTGTCAGGCATTTTCTTTTACTTCAACGGGCATAAAAACTCCCTTGCTTTTAACAGGGCGTTTCATAATTTCTAACTACGAAAATGATTTAAAATGCGACACTTATCATTCAACTAGAGCTCAAAATATCACAAGGATCCTCAAGAGCACAGCAAAGACTGTATTAAAAGATACTTGTATGAGATACATGAGAATAAAGGCTTTTTTATCAATGCTTTCTTTTCCGTATACCAGATATTATGGAACCACTTCAGAAGGGTGTCAGCCTGTCAGATTCCAGGAATCGGTACTTTAAAGGAAAAATACACACCGGTATTCCATTTCTCCCTAAACATTTAAAGCATCGAAGTATTTAACTAACATGTGAAATAGCGTATGGAAAAAGTGGTAGTTTTAAGCTTTTCTGCTAATATAATATGGAATCACGTATCTAAAGAATTTAATAACGATATGATTATATTCGTGTACTGCGACAGGGCTGTGTAGGGCTGTTTCGCCTCACTCTTCATGCGAATTCCCTTGTAGCCCACTGGTCTACGTGCCCGATTCACTCCTGTCCTGCTCTTCCCCGCGCACCCCTGCCGGGCGCTCTTTGGCCTCTGCCCGGGACGAATGTATATTTTGATATTTACACCCAGCGCGGCACCGAGGGAGCGTCTGCATTTATAACTTAGCTTTTAAAATTAGTTAAGCAATATGAAGCATCTCCTTTTACTTTTAAGTCCCTTAAATAGCTTTCTCACCACTTAAGATTACTTTTTGATACCATCCTTACACAAAGCAGAAACTTTCCAATGACATACAGTACAAGTGGAAAGATTACAGATTTTAATCGTCTTTAATTTTGTTACATTATACGTTTTAGGAACGTGATTGGTTGACCGACAGGGGCACTCGTGGTATGTTGGTCTGTCATATAAAGATTTACTGCAAACGTCTTTACTGTGCCCGTTGTAGTATTGAATATTCATATCTAATTTTATCACTGAAGGGAAATCTTAGTAGCTGAGCATAAAAAGAATAGGAGCATACTGCAACGCGTGTGAAGGCCATAAACGATATTAATTTTGGAACATAAACATACAGTATATGGAACAAGTAATAGGTTTATTCCATGCTGAAAAAAAGAAGAAAGAGAACACAACGTTTCGGCCGTGGAGCCTTCTTCAGGTGTCAAGTATATGGCTGGTATATGGTATATATAGCCATACAGTATATGGCTGGTCTCGGTACTTTAAAGAAAACATACACGAAACATGGTTTCATTATGACCAGAATCGGTCTTGAAATATTTTTAACTTGATTTATAGTATTTGAGAGGTATGTCTTAACACCGATACTACAGTGCGTAAATACTGCTCACGTATATGTTTCTAGGTTTATATATTGCATTTCATACGGTCAAATTACTTTTAAGCAACTAATAAGAAGCGCGAAACGGTATGCGTTTTAGTTTCGTTTTGTGCTGGGACTCTGCTTTTAACAATGTCCCTGTGGATTGATTAGAGATATCAAGTACATACAAGTCATTTCTTAAATGTTGTAGTTCGTCTTGTAAAAATGTTACGGGTACATCATCTATCAACAATTACACAGGTTCTGTTTCCATATTGCGGATTTTGGTTACGTAATATTATTTTCTAGATTTCACGTTGTGAATATATGATTTGGGCAAACAGAGCCGCAAAGAAGTACATTATGGGTTGTTGTTTTGTTTTTTTTGCAGTTTTATCTAGAACAAGCGATGCTTAAACCTTTGTCTGATTCTTGTGAAACTATCCACACGACAGTTACAGTACCTAGGAGTACGCTGGGCAAACGTTCCGAGGTCAAATTCTTCCAGCACGGGGGTACCTTTAAAGCGGAGACGACGGCACTGACATTTTTTGGCGCGCCTTCTCTTTAAAGCCCTGGCCAAATATGAAGACAGTACGTACAGTTATTATTCAAACGGAATTAAAAACTACACATCCCAGTTACCATGGTGGTGCTTGTGATCATTGCGTTTAACCAACGAAACAGGGCGAAAAATCAGTCACATGACTTTGGGGCAGAGTTTCGAAAGCTTAACCTATCAGCAACAAAGCGAAATTTACACGATAGGCTACCTCAAACTGTCAGTTACACGACTGTGTATGTCGCTTAAGCCACTCCTATTTGGCATTTTAGCTATGGAGGCAAGAAGACGCCCCCCCCCCCCCTCTGGGTGTCTGATTTGCCGCCATCTTTAACCGCTTCGTGTCCGAATGGTAGTAGCTACGTGTACGAAATAAAGTTCATTCCAGGTACAAAACATATATATTTTTGTTGTAAGAGGGAGCAAAACATCAGTATTTACTGCTATTAATTAGTGTACGATTTGTAGTTGAAATCTGAGCCTAAATATAAAGTTAAAATCTCAACACAGCAATGTAGGAAATACAGAGAAAAGAAATCCTTTCTGACATCTAAAATCAGTTTCGATCAAGGTCTCTAAAACGAACAAGAAAAAGAGGATTTTCGGAGAGCAATTACGCTGTATTTATATAGAATAAGTGATTTATGAGCAATCTTATTTCTTGTTGTTTAAAACAGTGAAATGTCAGCTGCAGAAGATCGCACCAGAAACAGCACTCTCTCTGCCTGTCATAGACATTCAGGAAAGGCCAATGAAGTCATGTCAAGTACAATAATTCGGTGATCAATAATAACAGTTGTAGGACAAGAAACAAAAGATAGTGAAAACTTAAGATTTTTAAGGCTAAAACTCAAATTCATTCTACAAATTAAGGCAAATGAAAATTCAGGACGTTAAAGTGCTAGAGGTGTAAAAAAATACAAAAATGCACATGAGCAAAAAGTTTTAGAAATTGAGCAAACAGAAAAAAAGCCATGCCTATAGTGCAGAAGAGGGATGCAGGAACACTTGCTTAGATATACAAAAAAATCACAAAAAGGTGTATGTTACAAAAGAACATGCAAACATGTTCATCATGTACATGAACGTGTACATCAATTTTCCTTCGCGATCAATAAAGTCTTATCTATAAACATGAAACAGAGTGAGGAATCAGAAAATTAGCATGCATAAAAAACAGCAATTCTGTCAATGAGCCCTAAATGATTTAATAGCAACCATGGTTTCATGGAGGGCTTCTCAGATAGTTGGGCATTCAGGTAGATTGCCAGGTGAAAGGATTTGTAAACATACTTTGTTAAAGCAAGTCAGTTTTTTCCGCAACACATAAAATACATTTTTCCAAGAAAGTTTTGCCTTTGTCACTAATGACCACTAAATAAAGACATAAATATAGAAATCATAAGATTTTTTTTATTCAATGTTGGTAGCAGGATGAACTGTGCTAAGTGTATATTTTGTCGCAGAGTTGCTGCAAGATGTTAACAGTGAAAAAAGGTATTTAGAAATGAGTTATTTCAAGAAGAAAATTTTCAGAATAATTGCAAATCTAGCAGGATAGAGAAAGCACAGAAAACAGGCAGTTAGATTGATCAGATTAGTATGAAAAGTTATTTAGCAAAGGGAATGAGAAGAGTGACAAACTAGTATACTTTAGATCTTTTTTTCTGAACCAGGGAAAACTGATCATGTTTCTCTATAATAATAAAAAAAAACTTTATTTTATATATCACCTTTAAAAGTGGCATCTCAAAGCAGTACAGTAGATATAAAAACAGATAAAAGGACCACAGATTACAAAGTAAATACATATAAGAAAGACAAGCAGTTAGAGGTGCTACCAAAATTAGAAAATGAAGCAGATACAGACACTAAGTCTTCTGAAAAGAAAGGTTCTGATGTTAGATTTAAATGCACTCAGGGTACGTGACTGATATCACTGGGAATACAAATTGAGAGCTCTGGGATGCAGCTAGAGAAGACCCTGTCACCCACAGAATGTAGATGTTCTTGAAGACAGCTAGAAGACCAGAGTCAGACGGACAAAGGTGGGGAGTAGACAGATAATAAGCCATATACTGTAGGTACTGAATGAGGATGAGGATTTTGAAGTTGACTCAAAACCTGATAGATAACCAATGCAAGGACTTGAAAACAGGTGTAATGCATCCCTGATAGGATTCTCGCTGTCATATTCAGAACATATTGAAGATTGCTCAGTGTGGATTTAATTTCCCCAGTGAACAGGATGTGCATTTATTAATTCTAGAAAAAAAAGCCTTTCTTGATTTCTCTAGTTCTTAGTTTCTCTAGTTCCCTTTAAAATAAACTATTATTCCACAATGCAGAGTATTACATGGTCAGTATTTACACATGATATTTGTGATTTCAAGAAATTAACACAAGCAGCTTTTGGAGATTTAAGTGTTGGCTGAGTTATTGCAGGATAAAAGACTAGAGATGTTGGTAAGAAGAAGATAATTTGGGGATAGCTGAGGAATACACTGATAACAAGAACACTTCCTAATGGGGTTAGGCATACTTTTGATGAAGATGATGAAGTTAACAGACTGTATGTTTACATAGATACTGAAATGAGGATTGTATTTTAGATTTTGTGTAGTTGCTAGCGAACTGTGTGTTGGATGCACATGAATTGAAGGAATGGGCAAACATAGCTGAGGCGGATCCACAGAGCCAGCATATTAAGATGTTTATAATTAGAGGCAGTTTGTTTAAATAACTAGGTATGGATACTGATGTGCAAGAGAGGTGGAAAGGCTGTTTCCTTAAGCCAGCACTATAAAATATTTTATTCTCAGTGAGATGCTGCCATTTCATAGTGGGTTTCTAACACTGTGTATAGTTCCATCCACACAGTGCCTTTACTTCCATCCATTTCTAATCTTTTTATCCAGTACAGAGGATTTGGAGCCTATCCCAGTAAGCAACGGACATAAGGCAGAATACACCCTGGAAGTAGCGCCAGTCCATCACAGGACAGACAGACACAAACACACACACACCAGGGCCAGTTTTCCCATAAACCAATTAACTTACCAGTATGTTTTGGAGTGCGAGAGGGAGTCATATCACACATATGGAGAAAAACCATGTAACCCAGAGAGAACATGCAAACCCCACACACACAGGATGGCAGAAATTGAACCTAGGACCCCAGTGCCCCAAGATAGCCACTAACCACTTTGCCACCATTATAAATGGATGGATATCTTAGTTATCTTTCTAGTTCACAGGTTTGCATGCATAATTTAATTTTGAAAGCCACTGAGACATCAGGTACTACTGTTGTATTTATGAAAAACAAAACAAAACAAAAAGCATACTAACAACTGTGCCATCCTACTCTTTAGTTAATACAATTTATTATTTATAAACAGTTAACATTGTTAGCAAAATATTTTGAATTATATTTAACCCTATTTTTTCTTTAGTTTTGTATTTAACTTATTATATGATAGTCAGATTTAATGTATATTTGAACAATGAAAATATATTTTTACAAGATGCGGGGGAAAGTGCAACAACTTATTACAGTGCTAAATTTAATATTATTGCTAATAGTTTATGCTAACACCTAACTCTCTTAATTAGATGTATTTAAAACAGTGAACTAAGTGTAACATACCATTCAGAAATACGATCGAGAATAGTTTTGTGGTGTTTGTATGGATGAAACGTTTCTAAAATGTATAAATGTGATTGAATCCCATGGAACTATGACTTTATTTTTTAACAAACATTTCTTTGAAAAAATGAAATGTTTCCCTTGGTCAGAGATTAAATAAAACCTCACTCGCACCAAACAAATTTATATTTCTTAATATCACAACATGATCGAATTTAAGCCTATTTAATAACAATGAATAGTCATCTATGTGTTACAAAATAAACATTTATATTGATTTGAATCGCGTTTTGATTTAAATCGTAAACGCGTGTTTAAATATATGTGTTTAAAAGCGATATACTGTATAAAAGCGCTGATTCTTATGGAGTGTGTTCTGCGGGGGATTCAAAAAAAATTTTTTTTTAATCGCGTATCTAAGGAAAATTGCAGTATAACTTTGTTCATGCACAAACAGTGGCATGTTACATTATAATTTGGGTGTCTCCTCTTGCCAGAAAGCTCTAAATTGCAACGTAAATTGCAAAAATGCACTTGGAATCTGTCCAAGCCCTCCTACGAAAATTATTTAAACTACGACACTGATCATTCATCTCTAAATAAACTTTATTTTATATAGCGTTTTAAGCGAATAGGTAATTAGATTGCTCATAAACCTAATTGCTTTTTCTACATAAACACAGCGTGATTGCTCTCTGAAAATGCTTTTCCTTTATATTTAGGCTCAGATTTCAACTATAGATCGTATTATTATAAACTTTCTTGGAAAAATGTATTTTATGTAAACCATGTTTGCTATTAATTCATTTAGGGCTAAAATACGTTCATTGTCTTCCAATCGAGTCGAGTTGACATTGGAAGCTTGCCACTCCCGGAGTGTTAAACCAACGCATTAGCATGTTAAAGCGATTCTATTGAGGGAGTAGCCCAGCTACCACTTAACACTGTACTTCCTACTTTGAATACCTGTGAAACCGGTTTAATTCGTCACAGCCAGCACTCCGGCAGAGAGGGGGTTGAATAGGGGAAGCAGGCAAGATTTCCAGCGAAAGACACCCCCCCCCCCTAAAAACCCAGTAAGCAGTTGAAAATGCTTTTAGTTGAAAATCGAAGTAGATTTTGAGGATGATAAAGAGGATAAACTGGGATGAGAGGAGGGTTTGGTTTTGCATAAGGGGCGGGATTATGATAATTGGAGGAATTTGCGAGAGTATAATGGTTTGATATATTTGATTTTGTATTGTGGTCGTTATCTATGTTTTTGGTTGGTATTATGTTTATATGGTTGTTTTTGTTGGTTGGTTGTTATTATGGTTATTAATAATATGATCTATAGTTGAAATCTGAGCCTAAATAAAAAGAAAAAGCAAGTGATTAGGTTTATGAGCAATCTAATTAGGCATCTTCTCAGGCGGAAGATGTAAACAGCTTAATTTCCGTGTTAAATAATTTTTAAAAATTAAAATTCATTCTATACAGCAATCACATATTTGGGTACCGTTTCATAAAACTTTCATGCTTAAAATGTTTAGGGAGAAATGGAAGACTTCTGTGTATTTTTTCTTTAAACTATCAAAACCAGCCATACACAGTACAGTTTATGTACATACAGTAATGTTTATGTTCCTAAATTAATATCGTTTATGACCTTCAGATGCGTTATGCTCCTCTTCTTTTTATGCTCAGCTACTAAAATTTCCCTTTAGTGGTAAAATTCCATATAAATATTCAAAACTAAGCGGATTAAAATGTGAACAGTAAAGACATTAAATGATTAAATCTTTTCACTACCAACCAATGCACCACGAGTGCCCCTGTCGGTCATTTTGGCCAGCCAATCACTTACCGCGGTGCCCTGCGGGTAGGTTACTGTACCGCGGGTTTTTACAGCGCATTTTGAATGGCTGCATCTGTATGTACATACAGTTATGTTTATGTTCCTAAATTAATATCGTTTATGACCTTCAGATGCATTATGCTCCTCTTCTTTTTATGCTCAGCTACTAAAATTTCCCTTTAGTGGTAAAATTCCATATAAATATTCAAAACTAAGCGGATTAAAATTTGCACAGTAAAGACATTAAATGATTAAATCTTTTCACTACCAACCAATGCACCACGAGTGCCCCTGTCGGTCATTTTGGCCAGCCAATCACTTACCGCGGTGCCCTCCGGTGCCCTGCGGGTAGGTTACTGTACCGCAGGTTTTTACCGCGCATTTTGAATGGCTACATCTGTATGTGATGTATAGAGTCTTACTAATTGAGTAAGGGCAGGGGGAAGAGAATTTTCTGGGATTTAGCAAACCTAATTACTTCCAGTACTTTTTACAAAAGTCATTAAAAAATCACCAGTAAAGCATTTATAAAATGAATTAAGAGGCAAATCCCACTAGAGCATAAGGGTTGGATTGAGTATTTATGAACAAACATACATCCATCTGTAATTACTGAATAACTACTCAAAATGAGATCTGAGTTCTTTGTTAAATTGAAATGTCACTTCATATCCATGTTTATAAATAAACACACAAATAAGAGTACTTTTTAAGCTTTCTAACACATTTTATATTTGCAAGAAAGAGTCACTATAATAACATTTATGACAACTCAAAGTGCTTGTAAAACTGCACATATTGAAGACAATTGATTTAATCACTGGAATTTTAACTGTAATTATGTACAAAGTGAAAACTTTCAGTGCATCTGGCAACAAACTTTCTGTAATTATTTTTAATGCTTTAAGCATATTGGAAAAATCACAATATAATGAAAACTAATATTATCTGAATTGGGAACCGATGTGAAATATGGAAAAAGTAGATTTATGGATAGAGTTATGGATAGTGAAGTATGATTTTTTTTTTCCTTTTTGACTTTTGGCTTTAAAATGGGAATTGACAAAAACACACATCTTATTAGTGGAGATAAAATATAAAAAAATAAAATACAAAAATTTAGCAATGCACCTTACCTGGGGTTATTCTTTAATGTATTTACTAAAAATTCATGCAAGTCAATGCCAGTGGTGTCCGTATATTCTTGGCTGTGATCTGAAACAAAAGTAGATTTTATCATATACGTTAGTATAATACTGTAGTTTCTCTACTTTCACGTGACAACTTCATAGTATTTAAACATAAGGGAATGCAAACACTCCAGCTGCAGGTCTCAATAGAGATTTCCTATCTGTCTATCCAGGAGGACCAGAGGAACCTGGCTTCGGCATGACCACCAGAGGCTAGCCAGAGGCTGCTAGTCATTGGATTCAAAGACCAGTGCATTAGCGTGTGGTCAATATATACCTAGAACTAGGGCTGGGTGATATATCGAAAATTTATCGAAACTGACTTTAAGAATGTCTCACCGACCTAATTTTGCTTGTCGGTATGTACGGTAAAAGCTTTCCCCACTGTGCACTTTCATGAGCGGTCCCCTTAAAAAAACACCCAGTCATCATATCCAGTCACATGCTTCTGCCTCGTCCAACCTTCGTTCTTCATTCAAAACACAAAGAAGCGTGCCGGGCACGAGACAACACGTGTGCTCATGCTAAACCCCAGTCAGTCAGTCAGACTCAAGTACAAATGAAGACAAGCTGGTATCTAAAAATTATGCAGTGTCGATCGTTTGGTCATATTTTGCCTTCAGCAAACAGGATGCTGAAAAAAGATAAGTCAGATGTAAACCCAGTCTAAAAACTGTTTCTGCGCCTAATGTAACTTGAGCAATTTGTTTCATCACTTGAAACACAACCATGAATACGAAGAGTGCATGGCCGAAAAAAGAGAGAGACTGACAAGAGAACTCATGGTCGAAGTGATTCCCCCAAATAGCTGTCTCTACACAAGCATTTACTAATGCCACTCATTACGCAAAAGATTCACGCAAATGTAATTGAATAACTAATGACATTACATACTACATAGCAAAGGACATGGTCCCCATTGCTACAGTGGAACACAGTGGTTTCAAAAGAATCATTCAAACCCCTGACAAGAGATACGTTGTGCCCTCGAGAAAATATTTTTCTCAAATTGCAGTGCCTGACATTTACAAAGCTTTAATAGTAGTAATAGTTTCACATATTTAAAACATGATCTTTCAGAATATCATGTAATCATATAATTTCCAGGGTTTCCAAAAAATTATCGTAAATTTATTGTTATCGAGGTAAATGTGTGAAATTATCGTGATATTGATTTGAGATCATATTGCACAGCCCTACCTAGAACTACAACCTCTAGAGAGCAGTGCTGCAGAGCTCAAACACGTAGATCACCCCTATCTTTGCACACAAAGAGGACTGGGGTTACGGGCTCGGAGTGTTTTCAGTACTGGATTCTGGAACATCATTGCATAGCAAGATGGCAAATGAAATCCAACACTGCCTTGTAAGCAACTTTGTTCTTTCCTTGAATTTAAGGCTGGCAGAAAGCTGTCTACTGTACGTTAAGTTTCAGAAACACACTGTCCTGTCCTACGTCCTGACAGCAATCAGCAATACAAGTGGGACTGAGTAAAAATGTTATTTCTGTTAAAGGAGTGATGTTATTTTAAACAAGAGAGATTTTTCTATATATGATTATCTGTGTTTATGTGGTAAAAATGGAAGAATCTTTGATATTTTTGCTTATTCTTTTTTTACCTTGGCTTCATTTATAAGCCTTCTAAAGGTATTTAAATATTAATATTTGAGTATTTTTTTTCTGTCAATGGATGTCTTTTTTCCTCTATCTGTACAGTATGTATATTTGTGTGTCTTTGTTTTTTCTTGTCATTTAATAAAAAAGTAAACATAAAATAAAAATAATAAAATAAATTGGACATAAAAGAAGGTGCAACAAATGACTCAAACATTTTTAAACTAGTAATAGTAATGTGACCCTTTGGGTCATCTTTACTACATTTTGTAGCATGAACTACATTATGTAAATCTAAAATGTGTCCTTCATAATTATGATTTCAGTAGGGAATGTGTGGCAGTAGAAAATATTTGTTTTTTGAGAGGCACAAACTTGAATTTTTCAGAAACTATTTCTATATAGGGTGTTTGGAACTGTGTTAAATCTACTAACACTGTAAAATCGGTTCCTTTAAAAAGTCTACTTATATTAAAATTCAATTTTTCTGTCATATTTCAGAAACAGTCTGACAAGTGCTCTTGTACCTATTCCCGCCTACAATCCCCCCACGCACACCCACTCTAACCCCCATCCCAATCACACATAAAGCACATTCTGAACACTCATATTTCCCCTTAAGCCTTATTTCAAAGAGGTACAGTATATCCCATATTCATTATAAACCTGACAACCATACATGTGCATATATTTGCATAAACAAAAGGAATATACTGTATAAAGGCATTTAAAGGACATACTTCTTTCTTAAGTCTAAGACTAACTCATTCACTAATTACAGGATTTGGTGAGCAAGCAAATCTGTGGGATTAATAAAACAGAGAAAAATCTATGGTAATAATAGCTCCTCACAATATTACTGATTATGTCTTGGAAAACCAAGCATTATAATAGATTACAATAATCAATGGACACAATTATTTTATTAACTAGGTAACAGACCGATATTTAGACTGGCAGATACACTAATGACTTTATTTTCTTTGGATGCTGAAGATTTTTCTTTTAGTAACTTAGTCATTGGTGTGAAAAACTGGTATTCAAAGGAAAATGAGCAACTCTGAATCAGGGGTTTGAACTGTATTTTATAACTAGAATAGTCAATACATTTCTCACCTTTTGACAGCATTCTTGTTTTTGGTTTTTCATTTGATTTGTCTTTCTCCTTGTTCTTGTCTTTCTCCCGGTCCCTGTCCAGTTCATCTTTGCAGGGTTTACTATCTTCCTGAAAGCTAGGCAAGCTGGTAATTTGAAGTTGAATTGATCCCTGAAATGCAAAATGTCTTAATCAAAACAAGTAAAAGTATAATTTATTCTTTATATATTAACCTCTCTAATGTATCAATACCACCTGTCAAACAATAATTTATCTGATGACTAATAACTTTGCTAAAGTGTAAAGCAAAGGCGTTATTACTATTATTAAGCATTAATGCATATGTTTGTGTAATTACAGTGTAGCTACACCAATAGCCCAATTGAAATACATACTTTGTTTAATGTGATAAAAACACAATGATTTTGACTTTACATACACTTTTTACATAAATGACTATTAACTCAGTGACAAAACCAGTAAACAAAAAACTTGCAAAACTGTGCAAAATGCAAAACTGAAAAACTATATCAAAAACATAAATACATTTAAAATAGTGGATGAAAAGAAAGAAACAACTACTGTATGAAGAAAACTAATCTGTTCTAAAGTACTAAGCTGGTTAGACTCCAATGCTCAACATTATAATGGGATGTGACTTTTTCTCCTAAAAACTTCTAAAAGGACATTGCTTTTGAAAAATGGAAAACATTGCATCTAACCAGATGCAAAGAGACCCAAATAATTTATTCTTGAGAACAATTTTTTGAAAGATGCAGATATTTTATTCCTTTTCAAAAGTTTTTTTTTTTTTCCTGTTTAAAATAATGACTTCCAGGACTAAAAGACCTCAGAAGCAAATAATTTCTGTTTATGTGAAACTGCAGACTGGATTAAAAATTTATACCATCACTGCAGCTGTGCCATTTTATTGAACTTTATGGCAGCATGACTCCAATTGGTAACAAGCAGAAGTCATTTCTAAACAGCTAAATGAATAGTGTGAACACCAGCAGAAGGCAGCCACAGTTTCCTCACAAGGCAATTGTACAAACAGCTAGATTGAACTCATTCAAAATCTTCAATGGCATGTAGTCAGAAACTAGTGACAGCACCATTATGATATATCAATGATGACTCCTTAGCTAACTACAGTACACGCAACACACCACAGATATTGCTATGAAATTAATGGATTCATTCTTAATATTGATGCACACTACAATTTATATACCTACCTAAATATATAATATAGTAATATATATGTAATATTATAGAACAGTAAAACAATACATGTATTAAAGTATGTGCATGTACACAAATATAAACACCAAGAGGGGAAAAACTATTCAAGATGACACATGAATATCCAGTAGTGCAAATTACATCTGTATTAGTCTTAAGAACAGCAGATTTTTAGATAAATTCCATAAAATAAACATGAACACAGAACTGATTAAGAAAGCAGCGAAAGGTTTTAGAGGTTAATTAAAAGTAACCAAGGGTAGCTAATTAAATTTGTCTGTGTAAACCAATAGAGAGTAGGAGAAACAGACTTGAAACTAGAGCAGACACCTCTGGCAATACATTTAAGAAGAACATTTTTTGGGGGGGCAAACAAAGAAGTTGCTGGAACTCTATTATTGCAATAGTCTTGCAAATGGGAAGGATTGCAGAAGCCAATGCAAATTTGTGTCTGAATGAAAAATACATCATTAGGCCACATGGTTTGGACTCTTATTGGACTACTGACAAAATTTTAGAACTTTTGTCCAAACCAACTCAAGAGGTTGTTATTTCTGTGATAAAAGCATACGTCCATGAAAATGTGATGGGATTCTTTCTTAAATAAGGCTAAAAACCAATATAATATAATGGGGGGTCAGGCTAATGAAAAAAAAAAAAACTTGGTGTATTTAAAGAAGCTCATGCTATACCTCAGGATTGCTGATGCAAGCTGCTGTCTTATAAAACACGGCGGCCAAACAAATACAAGGATTCACAAATTTGCATGGGTTGTATTATAACTAATGATGCAGTACAAGGGTTAGCATTGCAACTTGGTCACAAGAGATAAGTCACAAGATATGCCCCCATCTTATCCTCTTTAAAACCAATTGAAACACAATTCTGAAACATTTTGCATAATGTCACCTCATGTCCAAGTTTTATACTTCCTAAGGGCAGGTGGATTTCTCATATGCTTTAGTCACTATTTCCAATTTGTCAAAAAAGTTCACACAAATTTTTCTATATACAAAACATGGTACGGATCCAGCCATTCAAAAAGCACGGAGAACGCTGCGCTAAAACGCAGTAGGCGTGGCGCATCTTACCACATTATACCGCATGCAAATTGAATTACGATAATAGTATCCGGAAGCACCTTGTAAAACCGCCAGGTGGAGCTTATAAAGCTTAACGTCTCATGTACAGCATTTGAGCTGTTGCCAGAAAACACCCGGTTTCGAATCCCGGTCACTGCAGAGGGACAATCTATTTCCAATTAAGAATTTAAGTTGTATACTTTTTAGACTTTTAATAATTTTAAACTGTGTATTACAGCATGTTAATCAGTAAACATTAAAAAGTCGGTATATTTTATAAAAGCAAGATTGCTCAGTTGGACAAAAGTACACAACCTTTCACCATCATCATAAATATTTTAATTAAGCATAAATATTTTATGCATCAAAGTTTTTAACTTGATAAATTAGTGGGTTCCGGTTTTAAAGTGCTTGTTCTAACATTATTATTCTTATATTGTGTACTTCATAAAAAGTTATAATGTTTTATCCTTTTCTAAGACTATGTAGTAAGAACATCAGTTGCTGTTATTGTAAAAAGATAAATGTTGTAGATTTACAACAAGTGATTTAACATCACTTGATAGTTATATGAATATGGAATCATGTAACTAAGCAGCTAAAATATCACAGGTGGACATTTTGGAAACATTTTGACATCTGTTTCTTTTTTAAAAACTTCTGTTGTCCTTGTAGTGGTAATGGATAAAGCACTGCACCCAATGGTTCAAAGCACAATCAGAGTATTACTTTCGGTTTGTTTCTTATATAGTGAATACATAAAAATAGTCCACTATTATAGCTTGTTTTGGGCTATGTCGTTAATTTGTGTATCTGGATAAATTAAGTGATGGTACGGTGATTATGGATTTTTTCACGAAAAAGTTAAACAAAGGAGGGAAGAAAGGTTATTTTTACAATTGGCACTCTGAGATTCTGACTGATTTAATTCCCCTCATTTAGTTGAAACGGATAAAGAAACCATGCAGTAGTTACAGTAAAGGAACAAGTAATAGGTTTATTCCAGGTTTATTCTGAAAAGAGAAGAGAGAAAACACAGCGCTTCAGCTGTGAAGCCTTCTTCAGGTGTGAGCTATTACCGTATTACTCGTTCCTTTGCAGACTACGCATGCTGACGCAGCTACCCACCTGAAATAGTTACAGTATATGTATTGGAAGGTGCTCTGTTTTATTAACAGACACTCCGACTCAAACAAGTGTTGTACAGTGATATAGACATGGGTAATGTCATCCTCATTAAACAATGTGCTTATCGCACAAATCCTGCTAAACTAAAAATTAAACACAAGAAGAGTATTATTGGACAATGTATTGAGGCTCTGGCAGAACGTCATGATTGTTTCGCAAGGATGTGAAACGTGATAATTTGTTACAGTTACCATTATAAACCAAAGCAAACTTTCTTTTATTTATTTGTGGCTGCTGCAGCAGCTTGCAATGGGTGGATAGTGAACAGTAGGGAGAGACACATATGAAAAAAAGTTAATCCCAGCTACACTACAAATATATTTTGGTGGTAAGGGGGAGAAAAATCTCAGTATTTACTGCTAGTAATCAGTGTAAGATTTTTAGTTGAAATCTGAGCCTAAATATAAAGGTAAAATCTCGACAAACAAAGCAATGTAGGAAATGCGCACTTTTTCTGCAACGGAAATACACATAGAAAATAAAACCTTTCTGACATTTCAAATCAGTTTCGATCAAGGTCTCCAAAACGAACAGGAAAAAGAGCATTTTCAGAAAGAAATTATGTTGTGTTTATGTAGAATAAGTGATTAGTTCTAATCTAATTTCTTTTTCTTTTAAACAGTGACATTTCAGCTGCAAAAGATCGCACCAGAGACAGCACCATCTCTGCTTGTCATATATATGGTAAGGGTGAATGAAATAAGTCTACAAATTAAGGCAAATGAAAATTTAGGACATCAAAGTGCTAGAGGTGTAAATAAATATAAGTAAAAATACAAAAATACACATGAGCAAAAAAATGTAGAAATGGAGCCATGACTAGACATAGTGCAGAAGAGGGATGCAGGAACACTTGCAAAAGCTTAGATGTACAAAACAAATCATAGAAAGGTGTGTGTTACAAAATAACATGCAAACATGAAATAGATTTGGCAGAGTGAGGGGCTTGAAAAATCAGGTGGATTTCTGGCAGGGGGAGTATGAAGGTTTGAAAGGATAGAGTGAGAAAATTAGCACACATAAAGAACAGCAATTCTGTCAGAGAGCCTTATATGAATCAACAGCAAACATGGTTTAATGGAGGGCTTTTCAGATTGTTGGGCATTCAGGCAGATTACCAGGCGAAAGGATTTGTAAATATATTTTGTTAAAGCAAGTCAGTTTTTTGCAACACATAAAAGACAGTTTTCCAGTAAAGTTTAGCTTTTGTCACTAATGAAAACTACTAAATAAAGACATATAGAAATCTAAAAAAAAATTATTCAATGGAGCAGGAAGAACTGTCAGGTTGAGTGTATATTTTGTTGCAGTTGCTGCAAGATGTTAACAGTGAAAAGAGGTATTTAGAAATGACTAATTTCAAGAAGATTTTCAGAATAATTATAAATCTAGCAGGATAGGGAAAGTACAGAAAATAGGTAGTTAGATTGATCAGATTAGTATCAGAGTGGAGTGGAGTGGAGTGGAGTATGCAAAGCCATTTAGCAAAGAGGGTGTGAGAAGAGTGACAAATTAGTATACTTTAGATCTTTTTTTCTGAACCAGGGAAAATCTGATCATGTTTCTCTATAACAATAATTAAAAAACTTTATTTTACATAGCACCATTAGTAGCATCTCAAAGCAATAGAGTAGATGTAAAAACAGTTACAGTATAAGAACCACAGATTACAAAGTAAATACAAATAAGAAAGACAAGCAGTTAGAAGTGCTACCGAAATTAGAAAATGAAGCAGATACAGACACTAAATAAGTTTTAAAAGAAAGGTTTTGAGGTTAGATTTAAATGCACTCAGGGTAGGTGACTCTGATATCACTGGGGATACAAATCCAGAGCTCTGGGGTGCAGCCAGAGAAAGTTCTGTCACAAGTTCTGTAGATGTTCTTGAGGACAGCTAGAAGACCAGAGTCAGACAGACAAAGGTTCCAAGGTGGGGTGTAGACAGATAATAAGCCAGAGATGTACTGAATGAGGATGAGGATTTCGAAGTTGACTCGAAACCTGATAGGAAGCCAGTGCAAGAACTTGAATACAGGCGTAATGCAACCCGATCAGGATTCTGGCTGTCAAATTCTGAACATTTTGGAGATTGCTCAGTGTGGATTTAATTACCCCAATGAACAGGAGGTGCACTTATAATTCTAGAAAAAAAGCCTTTCTTGATTTCTCTAGTTCCTAGTTTTTCTAGTTCCCTTTAAAAGAAACTATTATTCCATAATGAAGAGTACTATATGGCTGGTATTTTGTTGATTTAAACAAATTAACACAATCAGTTTTTGAGGATTTAAGTGTTGGCTGAGTTATTGCAGGATGTAAGACTAGAGATGTAGGTAGGAAAAAAATAATTTGGGGAAAGTTGGGGAATACACTGACAACAAGATTACTTCCTACTTTTGACATACTTTTGACAAAATGACAGTAGATGTTATAGACTGCAGAGGAAGATGATGAAATTAACAGACTGTATGTTGACATAGATACTGAAATGAGAATTGTATTTTAGATTTTGTGTAGTTGCTAGCATTGAACTGTGTGTTGGATGCACACGAATTGAAGGAATGGGCGAATAGAGCTGATGCTTATCCACAGAGCCAGCATCTTAAGATGTTTATATTTAGAGGCAATTTGTTTAAATAACTAACTAGGTATGGATACTGATGTGCAAGAGAGGTGGAAAGGCTGTTTCCTTAAGCCAGAACTATAAAATAATTTATCCTCAGTGAGATGCTGCTGTCTCATAGTGAGTTTCAAAAACTGTGTATAGTTCCATCCACACAGTGCCCTTACTTCCATCTATTTTCTTATCTCTTTATCCAGAACAGAGGATTTGGAGCCTATCCCAGTAAGCAACGGACATAAGGCAGAATACACCCTGGACATCATAGGACAGACAAACAGACACAAACACACACACACCAGGACCAGTTTTCCCATAAACCAATTAACCTACCAGTATGTTTTGGACTGCGAGAGGAAATCATATCACACATATAGAGAAAACCCATGGAACCCAGAGAGGACATGCAAACTCAACACACACAGGACAGCAGGAATTGAACCCCAGTGCTGCAAGATAGCAATGCTAACCACTGTACCATTAGAAATGGATGGATAGCTTAGTTATCTATCTAGTTCACAGGTTTGCATGCATAATTTAATTTTGAAAGCCACTGAGACATCTGGTACTATTGTTGTATTTAGGAAAAAAAATATACAAAAGGCTGTAAAAATACAATATACAATACAACTGTGCCATCCTATTCCTTAGTTAATACATTTTATTTTTATAACATTTAACATTGTTAGCAATGTTAGCAGGAACACATCATATATAATTTATTTATTTTAATTTAATATTATTTATTTAATAATATATTGCCCAGCCTAAGGGGGGGGGGGGGGGGGGGGGTGCTCTCTTTGACAGCTGACACTCCTCCATACACTTAAGTGAAATATTAATAAAAACACCAATGTAAACGTCATATTTACAATTTGTTGAAATTAAAAATGTAAGGTTCCTAAAGCTTTCTCGATCAAGTATGAGAATTCACCTAGGGAGCAGTGTAAGCATGCGTAGGTTGCAAAAGATCAGCTAAAGAGAGTAGAAAACAATATTTCAGGTGTGAAGAATACAGATCCCCAATTCAATTGCAGCCTAAACCTGTCCCCACACACCCTGTACCCACTCTATTAGAATATACACAAAGCACTGAAAGCTTTACAGTAGATGATCAGGTCTTTCTTAGACGTGGGGATAGTACAGATGCAGCCATTCAAAATGCGCGGTACAAACCCGCGGTACAGTAACCTACCCACAAGCCACCGCAGGGGACCGCGGTAAGTAATTGGCTGGCCAAAATGACCGACAGGGGCACTCGTGGTGCATTGGTTGGTAGTGAAAAGATTTAAGAATTTAATGTCTTTACTGTGCACATTTTAATCTGCTTAGTTTTGAATATTTATATGGAATTTTACCACTAAAGGGACATTTTAATAGCTGAGCATAAAAAGAAGAGGAGCATAACGCATCTGAAGGTCATAAACGATATTAATTTAGGAACATAAACATTATTGTATGTATGTAAACTGTACTGTGTATGGCTGGTCTTGATATTTCAAAGAAAAAATACACACCAGTCTTCCATTTCTCCCTAAACATTTTAAGCATGAAAGTTTTATGAAACGGTACCCAAATATGCGATTGCTGTATAGAATGAATTTTAATTTAAAAAAATTATTTAACACGAAAATTAAGCTGTTTACATCTTCCGCCTGAGAACAGTCACCCGTTGCTACCCAACGCAGAAACACAGCCACTAACTAGCAAAGAGAGGACATTAGCTAGCCAATATGATAAAGAAATAAATGATTATTTTGTTTATTTCTTTTGCACATTTATTTGAACATTTCCATCGATTGTACAAGCACTTGGAAACCGCCCAATCCCTAGTTCATCAGGCATTTTCTTTTACGCTGCAGGCATTCTCCCGGTCTGGCGCCGGTCTTTGTCTTATAGGATATAATGCCAGCGAACTCTTGTTTTTATGTCCACTATAACAGACAATCTCCTTTGCTTTTAACCGAGCGTTTAATTCCTCCAGTTATCATGATCCCGTCCCTTATGCAAAACCCTCCTCCCATCCCAGTTTATCCTCTTTATCATAAACAAAATCCACCTCAATTTTCAACATAAAGCATTACACAAAATCAATACCTCAACACTCCATACTCAACAACGATAATTCACAAACAGCCAGAACATGTAACTCCACATTCCCAAACAGACCTCATTTCAATATCCCCGCCCCTTATGCAAAACCAACATCCCTCCCCTGTTCTCTCTCTCCGCTGGCGTTTGTAATCGTTTTGTAATTCGAAGATTTCTATATTTATGTCTTTATTTAGTGGTTTCATTAGTGACAAAGGCTAAACTTTCTTGGAAAAATGTCTTTTATGTAAACCATGTTTGCTATTAATTCATTTAGGGCTAGAATATGTTCATTGTCTTCCAATGAAAGAAGGGTTCCTTTCGCCGTAGTTGGGTTGACATTAGAAGCTTGCCACGCCCGGACTGTTACACCAACGCATTAGCATGTTAAAGCGATTTCATTGAGGAGCCTAGCTTTCTTAACTAGTAAGTACTGTACTTCCTTGGTTTTGGAGGGTGGGAGGTGTCTTTCGCTGGAAATCTCGCCCCCTTCTACTTTAAAAATACCTGTGAAACCGGTTTAATTAATCACAGCCAGCAATCCCGCAGAGAGGGGGGTTGTACTTGCAGTGTATATAGTAGATGGGAAAGCCAGAGCCGACTGCTACGACGCCCACGTGTTAAGCTCTTGAGTTAATGTCTAAGCCGGAACACATCATTATATCTCATTTTGTGTTTCTTTCAAATAAAAAATCGTTTGCCCAGCCTAACAGTATTGTTGTTATTGTTTTTATCCTGTGAAGCACTTTGAGGAGCCACCTTTAAAGGCGCCATATACAATAAAGTTCTTTATTATTACTATTGTTAATTTGCTGGACAGAGAGGTGAACATTATTACACAGAAGACAAAGATAGCGATTTATGTTGCATTGTGCATTGTGTTGCTGTAATACAGTTTTAAATAATTAAAAGTCTAAACAGTATCAGCTTTAATGGTTTTAAATAAAGGCAATTTAAATGCGATTTAAATCACTATAAATGTTTATATTGTAACGCCTTGGTGACTATTCATTGTTATTAAAATGACTTAAATTCGATCATGTTGTGATATTTGGAAATATAAATTTGTTTGGTGCGATTGAGGTTTTAATTAATCTCTGACTCAGGAAACGTTTCATTTTTTCAAAGAAATGTTTGTTGAAAAAAATTCATTGCTCCAGTGGGATTTGATCACAGACCGTGTGAGGTGGGAGTCAGGAACCTAACCCACAGCACCACCAGCAAGGTCACATGTAGGGTGCTGAAAAAACACTACAGAAACATTATCAACAGACAATGTACAGCGTGTACTATTTTTGTGTTGCGGTACATGAATATAATTATATCATTAATTTCTTTAGATATGCAATTCCATGTTATATTCCCTTTTAATCAAATTCTAAAAGTATGCTTGTTGACTCTGGTATCACGTTAGTTAAAGACTTCGATGCTTAATGTTTAGGGAGAAATGAAATACTGGTGTGTGTTTTCTTTAAAGTACCGAGACCAGCCATATACTGTATGTTTCAAAAATTCAAAAATTCCAAGTTCCAAAATTAATATCGTTTATGGCCTTCACACGCATTACATTATGCAGTATGTATTCTTTTTATGCTCAGACACTAAGATTTCCCTTCAGTGGTAAAATTCCATATAAATATTCAATACTTAAACGGGCACAGTTAAGACATTAAATATACATATACATACTGTATACAGTACAGTTTGCATACGGTAATATGTTTATGTTCCTAAATCAATCTCTTTTATGAGCATGTGAAAGGCATGGTGAATCGATTCTCAAAAATTACTGTACTTTGCATGATTGGAAACAAATGCGTGATTGCAAAATGCTGTGGTGTTACTTTTACAAAGACGGTCAATGAAAAAAAGAATGTGGACCAGGGCAATACTTTGTTTACAGCTTGTCCAAGGTCATTCATTATTAATACTATTAGTAATATCTTCATTAAAGACTGATGGCGACAGCTCAAACATGAGAGGTTGAGCTTTATTAGCTCCACCTTGCGGAAATTCCGGATACTATTATTTTAATTGCGGTATTATAGGAGAATTGACTTGCGGTAGACCGCATAAAGCGCACCGCAAAATAATGCGGTATCGCCCGCGCATTTTAAATGGCTGCATCTGTACATAATTCTGGCTTTATGAACTCACACCTGGGATTCCATTAATTCAAAATAAGTTTAAAAAAAAAAAACTGCACCAGGTACTAGATCTGGTTTATATTGAAGTTATATCACTGGGCATTGAAATAAAACATGATTTTATTTCTGTACGGAATGCGTGTTGCATTTACAAAATTAAAGTGTTTCAAATGTTTAATTAAGAAGTAAAAAGAACTTACAGCATACACAAAGACTCAAACTACAGTATAGAAAAATGAGTATTAAGAAAAAACAGGACACTTGAATGCTGGTTACCTTATTTTATTTTTAAAAATGAAATAAAAATTAAGATACAATAAAGTGTTGCTGCCTAACTCAAACATTGTGTGACTTTAAAAGCTGTAAAAAATGGTTTAGATAGCAGAAAGTCACCTTGTCACATTTACTGTACGTCAAACCAGTTTCTTTCCGTTGCAGATGGCTTTCATGCTCATCTACTAAAATTTCCCTTTAGTTATAAAATTCCATATAAATATTCAATATTAAATGGATTAAAACAAGTACAGTAAAGAGATTAAATGATTACATCGTTTTACTAACAACCAATGCACCACAAGTTAACTGTCTGTCGGTGAAAAAAATGACCACGGGCACTTTTCCTTCCCCGCAGGTTGTTTAAAAAAAACTCGTTCTTAGTGGGTTAATCCTTCAGTCATTCTCTCCAGCGCAGTGTATCAGCTGGTCAGGTGACTGAGGGTGACTGACATTGCATTCCCACTGCATTCTGGGGAATGTAGTTTTGACAAGAACTTCCATCTTGTCTCTATCATTCACAATTCATCATGCGTGAATGAGTCAAATTAAAAATAAAACGTGTTTACAAAGAAAGTGGATACAGTACTGTTGGGTATGCATGATTAGCAACATATGGTCGTTGTTATGATTTCTCTATTATGATCAAATCCATTAATTTGTTCTCCTATGGTTATTTTGGAAACATTTTGACATGTTCCTTGTAACAACATTGCTGTCAATATTGTAGCAATAGACAAAAGGAAATGCTTGGAGTTTGTAATGTAGGGCGTTCTGAACGAGTTAAACTTTGATGCAGGACAAATAAATGTATTTTCCACAAGCTATATTGTAGTGGCAGTACAGTAGCAGTATTAAATTATTTGTTTTTTAAGAATTAATTACTTAGCTTCGAACATGTTGTGATATTTATAAATATAAAAAATGTCAATATAATGTCCATAATATTTGCAATTTTAGTTTTTCAAAGAAATGTTTCTTGGTGACAGCTGGGTTCACACCCCCGTCCTCCAACATGCAAGGCACATGCCTTATAACATCACTTTCCCTGCAGGATTAATAAAGTCTTATCTATCCATCTAAACCATTACACCACACACATAATCACATGGGAGTTAAACTGATGAAGACATTTACAAAGAAAGTGTACTACTGTGATAATTTGAGATATATGAAAATAATTATATTGTTATTAATTTCTTTATATGCGCGATTCCCTATTATATTCCCTATTAATCAAATTCTAAAAAGTATGCGTTTTTTTACTGCGATAACAAGTATTCACAAAAATCGTTAAAACATTCAAACTTTTTACGAAGTCAGTGACTTTGTACCTTTCCTAAAGCTCAGAGGAAAAATTGTATCCTTACAGAGTGCACATAGTTATTCTAGAACATACATAGGAAGCCATACAGTATGTATTGTAATTAACACTGTCCTTGTCCATACTGTATGTTATCGTGGCCATCAATGATTGCTGCAATATTGTCATTATTACAGCTAATGTTGTTATAATCAATGTCATAATATTCCTGACAAGTAGCAAGTGGAGCTTCACTATTGGTTGTCGATCAGTTGTATATTTTTCAGTACATACTGTAAGCATACTGATATTTCAAATAGTATGTCTGTTGAACAGCACATAGAAACACACAATGTCTAAATGTGGTGCAAAAACAACACACTATATAAAGGGGGACAGTTTGAAGAATGGCTTCATTGAAACCGTTCAATTCCCTTCAAACAAATCTTTACAATTCCTTCAGAAATATTGAAATATCAAAGATATATACAGTACCGTTCTGGAACATTAGCATCATTCAGGTAAGACTACTTGTATATATCATCAAGATTCAAAAGCTGTTGTTTTTCTTCTTCTGGCCTTGTCCATTACTACCCAATACAATGGACTAGTCATTAGTGCTTAGTTGGATAAAAATAATTTTCAAAAGTCCTTGTGTGCCCTTGAATGATCATGGCAGGCACCATGTGTGCTGCTGGTGCTTAACAGGAAAAGGGGAGCCATACCTGATTATCCTCAGCACCATCTGTGATTATAGGCAGGGAAGACTCATCACACACAGCAAGACTGCGCACCAGTTTACCTTTTGCTCCTGACTGAAACAAATAAAATGACACATTTACCTTTTTCCACCAAGTTAAGGCACAGCTGTGAAATGTGTGCATGTAATAAATTGTCACATCTTGACCGCCCTAAAAAATGATTTTTTACCAAAGAAAAAGAGAAGCTACGCCTTATGGCTGTATGGTCCCAATAAAAAGCACTGCAGCTAAATTTAGTCCAACTACAGCTGCTTTGGGAAAAAGATGGAAATGTTTCTCACACAAAGCCTCATTAAATAAAATGAATAAATAAATAAAGCTCTGCAGAGTGCTCAAGTAAGTATAAAATAACAAAAGTAATTTAACAGTTATTTAACACACCTGCAAAGAACACTCAGTGAATAAAAGTAAATAAATAAATAATGGGAACAAAAATATAAATTAAATATCGCAGGAAAGATGCAGGAATATGATTGTCTGATATATATACACATTTTCCAGGAACTTATTACTGATAGATTATTACATTTTTTAAAAAATATTACTTTTCCACTTTGTTTTTATTTCTTACTTCAGTTTTTTAAAGTGAAATAAAGGCCATGCCAAAGTTACCAATCACACTTCCAGGTAATGAATAAAAGAAATGTGGAGTTGTAAAGTGTTCAGAAATTTCAGAATATGAGGACATAACACATTAGGCAGCTTCTACTTTTGACAATCAAATGCACCTGAAAGACCAAATCACTGAATTAAGATAGTCGTACACGTTTCATAAAATGGTTCACAAAATGTTTAAAAACATTCAAGTTAGTTCATGAGGAGATTACATAACAAAACGTAATAACAATAACCTGACAAAATTCTAAAATAAAGCAATTTATTTTAGTTTGCTTAATTATTTTCTCATACAGTATATCTATACACTTACTGTCAACATACAGAGAGCTTTAATGTGAAACATTTCAAATTTTGGTAAAATGTGACATCTTAAAAATGATAAGTAAATATGATAAAATAATTTACTCAAGAAGAATGCACAATTCTTAGTCAAATGTATTTGTCAGAATGTTTGGCCTGAGAAAAAGGACTACAGGGATTTTTCTTTTGCAGATCTGACTATTCTCCTTCACAGGTATCATCTATATAACGTCTCATACCACATGAAGAAGACTTTCCTTGTTCTGAGGCCTCTGCCATGGCCATTACCAATCACGAGCTCCTAATAATCCCCATCTATGAATTGGCTTCATTACTCTGCTCTCCTCCCCACTGATAGCTGATGTCTGGTGAGCGTTCTGGCGCACTATGGCTGCCGTCGCATCATCCAGGTGGATGCTCCACATTGGTGGTGGTGGAGGGGGGTCCCCATTACCTGTAAAGCGCTTTGAGTGGAGTGTCCAGAAAAGCTCTATATAAGTGTAAGCAATTATTATTATTATTATTATTATTATTATTATTATTATTATTATTATTATTATTATTAACATTATTACTATTACCAAAAGCTAAAATTATTTCTGCACAAGAAAGGAGAACATCTTTAGGGATCTTTGCACTCAGTATTCCTGCATCTTCTCCACACAAGTACATTTTATTTTCAAATAAAAATGTATACAACAGTTGTGCTACACTGTCATGCTTGTTCAAAACTGCAAATTTGGCTTACGGTCCATTATGATGTTTCCGAACTTTTGTCAGCCAGTATTGTTTACTCAAATGTCACATGCTAAAAAAACAAAATAAAGAGTATCTAAAACGATGTGTGTTTCTTAATAGAAAACTGCTTGATAATTTTCTATTTTTTCACATACTGTATCTAGGAAACAACATTGAATCAGGAACAACTTTAGTCATGTAATCTAATGAGAAGATAAAGACATTTAATAACGTTAATGGATAGTTTGTTTAATGTGTTTTAACCACTTTCAATTAGAGATCTATCACTACATTTTCAGTTTTATCCTAACACCTTCCTTATTATCTAGTCCAATGCAGAGACATTCATACTAGTTTTGTACCAATACCAAAAAGGTAATTTTATAGGGTTAAGAAATTTTATACAACACCAAGGACTGCTAACAGATTTAGGAAATTCTCTTCTTAAAATCAGCTTGTTCAAACTGCTAGCAGATTTGTACAGTATCTCAAAGCCAGTGTTAGAAAGCCAAATGGAAGATTCATCACATCAACATTTTTTTGTAGCAAGGACAATAAGAAAAACTAGAGTAAAAACATTTTTCAGTGGTTTGGTCAAATCTTTATTAAAGGTGGAGTAGAGGCATGATTTGAATTTAATTTATTGACTTAACTCGCCTGACTGATGAGACCGACAACCTGGCTATGAGGACAAGGCTGTTGGTACACCCTCCTCCACCACTATGAGGGATGAGTCTGGAATCGACTGCAAGGGTATTGATGGGGGTCAATGGGTGGTTGCAAAACAAAAAGTACAAGCAAGAAAGCTAAATAGTTATACTTAATTATAACTTTATTTCAAAGGCAGGTGAACTAGATTAATGTTTCAATTCCTACTGAGTTTAAAACGAAATTTAATTAGTTTAGCTGTACCCATATAAGAATTAGCACTAGCTTGCTTTTTGTGTTAACAACTCTGGCAGAGGGGAAAGACAACTGGTCTATAAGGACAAGATGGTCAGAGTTTACAACACTGAAAGAGACATCAGTTATGCAGAATTTACCAGACAAAGACTAAAAACAGAATATGAACAAAGTATAATTATAATACAAAACCTAAAATAAGGTAATGGTTAGCAGTTCAGATACTCATCGAAATACACAAGCAAGTACAGTAAGCAACAAATGTGATGTTTAAATGTGTGTAGGAGGAAGTGGGTAAGATTAGGGTTTGAACACATCTCTTTAATTTAAATCTTTTTAAATCAGGTTAAATCACATTCACGCCTATGATGATTGTGAATACTGAACACATTTGTATCAAAGTAAGAAGAAAGCAGAAAATGACACTGTCTCACACCACATTTTCTTTTTGCTATCTTATCTTTAAGAATATAATTACAGAAAAAAAAAGAAGATAAAGAAAAGAAACCACATGGTAACAAATATCTGCCCTTCTGTGGTCTTCTGTTCCATATTGAAATGCACAGAAGTCATATGCTCTGTTACTGTATGTTTTTTTTAAGCTGGATTTATCCGTAATAGCCTTTATTCTTCAAAGCAGTTTACAGGTTTATACTGACAAACTACCAGACTGAGAATAAAAATTGATTCGGTCTAAAGCACTTTTTCTTATGCGCATACATACTTATGCTGGATAAGTAGCTTGAAATCCATAAAAATAACAGACAATGTAATTATCATTATTTCATCATTTATGTAAGCCATTGGTAAAAAACTGAATGCTACTGAAATGTTTTCGCCTTGAGGCCACTGTTAAATGTTAAACCTCAGCCACTTTACAGGAGAGTTTATCATCTCAAACTGATAAAATTACAGCAACAGGAGTATTAAAATGGTAAAAGCTATTGAAAAGTTTCCTGCAGGATCAAGGATATGGTTTACTGGTTTACAGAGCCATGGAAAATACTGTTAGACAGCTAAATGAGCATGACTCCATAAACCCAGTCAAGTCGTAGTTCCTGTACTCTAAATAAGGAAGATGCTTATACACAGTGCATGTTTTTCCGCCTACATGCCAAACAATGATATGCACATACTCAAATACAAAGAGGAATAATAAATCAATGGCAAATGTTGTCATTCAAACACACCCACGGGTATCTTATCTCAGAAAACACACTAGCTTAGCATGCATATACAATAAAGTTTAACCTTACCTTGGGCCTTTTTTTCTGCTGTCCCTGGTAAACCCCTCGTTTCTGTGACAGCAAACAACAAATAGACAAAACTCAGAAGATGAAAATCACATAATGCAACAGAGAGTCAGGAAGCTGATCTGATTCAGAAGTATTTAAAGTACCTAGTTCTACATTATTATTAATAATAATAATGGCTTTTCAAGGTGATGACCAGCCCTTTCTATTTTTCTCATAAAATACAAGAACTCAAAAGAACTTTTAATTAGTAAAATAAGAAAAAAAAGAGGCAGGCTCTGCCAAGAATAGACTGTGAGCCACACAGGACAGATGGAGGCCGTGTTGCTGTCACCTCTCAGTTCTCACCTGCTGTTCCACCCTGGTGTCACTCTGTCTCTCCTCCTTCTCATTCTCCTCCTCCTCCAGGCTTTGAGCTTTAACACTTGTCTGCTTCTGGGAGGATGGGCGGACCTCACAGTTCTGCTCGCCACCACCACCCACAGGGGCCTCCTGTGCTGCCTCCTGTGTTGCCTCCTGGCTTAGTTTGCCTTGCTCAGACATCCTCAAACCAATTAAACACCAACACTCCGCAGTGACCTAAAGAGTAGGTACATATTAAGATACACAAATAAATAAAGAGAATACATTTATTCTGGAAAAAGACTGTGGACTGGCGATGAAAACATTGCCCTCTCTTTCATGCTTGTGACTGACTTATGAACACATGACAGCACATATGAGTTCCAGAGTCCCAGTAATTCAACAGAAAAAGTACTGATTCCCAAAAGTAACAAAAACTAAATCTTGTAGTAAAGCCCTTTGAGGTCAATATTTTGCTGGGTATCAAACTGACAGCTCCATTATTAAAATACTAAACTTGCTTTCTGGTCCCTTGTTAAGTCACACATATTTCAGAAATGTTGCAAGGAAAACCTCTAGGTACGGTAACTCTTAATGAAGATGTTCTTGCTGTAACGAACAGTTCTTTCCGGACCCTATGCGGACGACACAGTCCGACGGAGTGGGGAAACACTAGGGAAACGTCATGCAGGAAAACGGGGCTGAAGACGAGGGGGCGTGTCCAAGGTGCGCTGGTGCACGGGGGAGGTGTGGCCGAGGCGAACAATCCAAAAGAGTAGTCCTTAGGGAATATCCAAAACGCAAGAGTAAGTCCAAAACCAGGAGATCCATCAGAACACGGAATTAAAACCACGAAGGCCGGGTCGGAACAGGCGGACGGGGATTAGGAACGGGAACGGGAACAGAGGTTAAAACCTTAACGGGACGAGGCGCTTCCAGGTCCCGGACTCGCACGATATGGAAATCAGAGAAGAGCGTCAGCGCCTGGCTTTTAAGGTGGGCAGGGAATGGGAAACAGGTGCAGAGAATGAAGTCTTAAGTGAAAGGGCTGGAGCACCCTTAAGGAGGGGAAACTAATATCGTGACACTTGCAGGAAAGTGATTGTACAGGTACCACAAAGGGTTTTGCTAGATTAGGACATACTGTTACTGTACAGTATATATATACTGTATATAATAGATGTTGATTTCACATCAAAAGTGAAATTCACATAAATTATTTAATCCTAAATTACTAAAACCTAGGAAACTATTCATAAATATTGTTTTCATTAAAAAAAGAAATCTCATTAAGAAATACTATACACAGCAGATATCTTGTGTTTTTTTTGCAAATAACAGTCTGTACAGTGTGCATATTTGAGTTATTTCACTGACATATACCCTTTTGTTAAATTTATTATAATTGTAATTAAATGGTGTTATTTAATTAAACATATTATAAAACATTAATTTTAACGAATGTAACAAACTGCATAATTGTACTGAAAATAAGATGAATAAAAATGTTTCCTTAAAGTTTTCTAAATCCTCCCTTTGTTTTTTTCTCTTCATACTTTTAATCTCATTTCTAGTGCAATAATGGAGTAGCACTCTCTTCTAACCAAATGACAAAAAATGCATCTTGCAAGTATGTTCTACAAGCCCATTTTTAGAAATTGTAATTAATTTTACTTGTATTCCTTCTCTGACTATGGGTAATCCAAAATTAACTTCTCATGAGGACTTCACCATTCAAGGAAACATAGCAGCTTTGTTTGTACTTTATGATATTAAGATGTTTGGAATTTTGCCTTGTTGACAACATTTAAATTAAATTGATAAAAAATGAAATAACAGACTTTATTTTGTTTTGCACACTATTTCAGCTGCTTCAGAAAACAATCCGATGATAGTGAATGGATTTGACCAGCATCAGAAAAACAAATGATTCACTGACCTCCATATGGTAGTGTTATTGGCTTCTTGGCAAAGAAAGATTTAATGAAAACAAAATTCAATTATTGCTTCCTTAATTGCATTGTCTGTTTTTGTTCAATGGTGAATTTTGTGTTTTGTTTGAAAGAAAATTTTAAATTTTATTTATGAAATATATCTTATTACTCCCCTATAAAAAAAAAGATTTTATGTGCTACCTTCTATCCAAATCTCAAATAATTATTAAAATGTGAATTTTAGCACTACCCAAATAGTTATTGTTAAACTACAAGCCCTTTTATAGTATAGTGTACATTTATAACATGTTTTTCCTCTGGTTCAATACCACAGATGCTAATGTCAATCAGATACTAGTAAGGCAAACCTTTCAATGATGTGGTAATGGGCTCAGCAGTGCTGGCGTTCTGGGTTCTGTTCTGTGAAAACTGCCTTCTTATCATTCAACAGAGATCACAGCATCATAAGAGAAATGTGGAGTTTCTACATGACTATTTGTTAAGACATTCTTGCACAATAAGAAAGATTTATCCTTTGAATAATTAATTTGTATGCCTGTATTAGTGATTTGACTTAGGATTTACATATTACAGATACAAAATAAATATATATACTACTATATATATATTCTACTTTCCATTTATTGAATTCTTCAGAGTCATCCATCACTCATCTAATGGGATAAATATGTGAATAGATAGATGGATATAGAGATAATAGACACAGGCTAGTCTTGAATATATGAATACATGAATATGTTTCCAGTATGATGTGTGATATGACAAATCAGAAGAAGAAGTCTCAATAAATAGGCTTCAATAAAATGGATATTTCAAACCATTATCAGAAACTGGAGGTGTATTAAAAAGCTATACTTCTTGCAATTGTTTTTGTAAAACCTTGAGCTTCCATGCATTTTTCAGCTATTGTCTATCAATTTGGTGAACTGTGGGACTGGTTAGAAAATGTCATCCTAGGACAAAGGTGTGTGAATTGTGTCCTTGGATGAGCCGCAGATTGGCAAGGATTTGTCATGTCATTTCATCGATAAATGTTTCAAGTGAAACTGTATTAAGTACAGCCTTCATGGTGTGAAAACACAAGAATAAAACCACCACTGATAACATCGTCTTTGTGTGTAATGTGCAGCTTTATTTTAACATTGTGTCTCCTGCCCTTCTATATTGTGTGGCAATCCAAGACATTTTGTGTTACAAGACACCACTGTCATACTCAATTAGCCCTGAAAAAATCAGCTTTTCATCTGTTTTAGTTCCTTTTCTCCTAACAGATGTTCTTTTTGCTTTGTCCAGATGGAAGACATGGTTTCTGACCTCAAATGTCACTTTTTTAAAAGTAATGAAGTAACATATATGATATAACCACATAACAATATCTAATATCTATAATTACTGTTTTTATTCTTTTACTTCTTGTTTAATGGATGTGTAATTGCTTAAGCAACATAAAAACTAAAGAGAGAAGAAAAAATGCACCCTATACTGTTCTGCAGTGTACAGATCTCTATGAAGACTTTATTATCTAAATATTGCTTACTGAAAGTTTCAAATATATTTTAAAAATATTCTATGATATATAATATATATTGATATCAACATCTAAAGAGTATAAAAATAAATATCTAGAAATCTACATATTTTAAATTTTATAATCCTGTTGTAATCTAAATCATGGTTTATAGATAGCTGAATTTCCAACTACAATGGAAGACTTTCACAAATATATTTGAAAAATAAAAAGTACTTGACATTTAATTAACTTTATGAATAGTAGATTAACCCAAAAGTATTCACCAATCAAGAACAGTGGTACTGAATAAAAACTGTTGTAAGAGCAGCTACTAAATCTTGGCTTCCTTAGATTTTCCTTAGATTTAAGCAGCTATCTTTGTGAAACTGTAATTTTATTTAACTATAGAAGCTTATATACCCACTCAATTGTGGACAAACAGTACTATATTTCAAAAAGACAATAAAGAAAATAAATGAAGGATTGTTATCAGCTTATTCAAGTACTTCCATGCCATTTTTAAAAACATTACAGCCATAACTCTATGCATGGGATTTCTGGTGAGTGAACAAATGCATAAACTTAAAAAAAAATAAACAGCACTGACAGAAAATAATGAAAATGTTTACATTGTGATAATGTATACAGCATATTGCTTGAAGAACAGATAAGTTTAGTAAAGTGTTGTTTTCAAGTTAATGTATAGCGACAATTGAAACAGGGCATTTATGTCACTCAAGCTCAGAAATAAAAGGAAATGTTGAATCTTACCTTCAGTGCAGATTTTAGCTGTATTTCTATGAGACTCCAGCTGCTTCTCTAGCTGATGTTGATGAGTAAAATCCTCACGAGTGATCAATGAAAGAGCGAATCCCATGTCCCTATTAACAGTTCAAAAAGCCAACCTTCATTCTTTTCCTACAGACAGCTAGGCAAACCACTGTCATTCTGCAGCAGGAAAAAAATAAAAATGAAAAAAGAACACAAGAAAGAAATTAAACAAAGCACGCATTAAGGACTAGCCAATGTGTTTCTTTCTGATATTTCAGAACACATTAATGCCCAGCTTCAATCAAATTGGTTTCACAGCTTGATTCAGCTCCACCTGTCTGCTAACTGCCAGATTCCTCGTTCCCTAATGAAGGGGGGAGCTAGCTCTTCAAGTTATATTCGGCTCCTACGCAAAGAGCTAGAATTAACAGATGCATTACAAGCTGAAACACTGCAGCCTTAAATTTCATCCTTCATTTTTTGAATGCAATTTTTCATCTTTGAAATAACAAAAAGAAATAGTTATTCTTCAACTCTTAATGTCCTTCTTCATTATTCTATAGTACTTCCCATCTGATAAAAATACATACAGTACACATTTTGCTTACTTGCTGGACACAATTATTTATGAGAAAAGGAATTGGCAGACTTATCATTTCATGCTGACATTTGTATGGACTTTACACAGCATGCTTTCTGGACACACTGAAAAGGAGCCAAACTGTATCTCTTCATCCTCCGAGAACATACAGTAATGCAATTTCATTTTCTTAAGCAGAAGACATCTGTCATCATGTGATCTGTATAGCCACAGTTTTAAATATCTCAGTTAAAACACACACCCAATGCTACATTTCATCCACTTTTTTCTTACTCAAGATAATTGCTAATTTTCAAAAGTGCAGTTAGTTTGCTTATGTCTCTCCCTACATTTGCATTTGTAAAAGTGTTTGTCTACCACCAGGAAAAGGGGATCAGAAAACATTGAAACATCGTGGCGTACAGTATGCATCAGTGAGCCTTAATTGGTCTTCAGTGCTGTAAACATTTTAAAATTAGACCTCCTTTCTTCAGTGAATAACATACATTTTGCAGGCATAATTGCTGATTTTTGAAATCCTTCATTGCTCCTATGTAATATTGTAACATGTAATATTGTAATATGTAATATTGACATTTAAATACATTTAATAATAAATTAAATTACATTTACTATTGGTATCAGTTTCATGAAGTAGTATCCCCAAACTTACAAGATTTCAAATATTCAAAGGACATGCAGTATTGTTTTTTCTGTTAAATCACTTGGTAATTGATTAGAAGGTAACTGAATTGAAGAAACCAGTCTGTGAAATATTTTTTTTTAAACAGACCATTGTGAATTGAACTTGACTCAATAGAAAATAATCAAAATAATCTTCTTTGTGTTTGCTACATGAAAAGCATTGTCTTGGCCTTCACTGTTTTGTGAATTAGATAACACACTGGAAGTACCCTTTCTACTATCTTTCTGGAGTGTGTAAAAATGTGTTGATTAGAGAAGCTATCTATAGTGTCTTCAGTGATCTGTATGACTGTTTTGTAAAATGTTACAAAATAATGAAAGCTTGGAGAACAATGACTCAGATTTCAGATGAGCATCCTTTGATCTTCCAATCCTGTTTTTCTACATTCAGGATTAACAATAGGATTAACTACAGTTAAAACAATCCAACAGCCTTTGAAGAGAGTGGTGACAAATTATATTAATTTTACACTCTAGAAATGGTCAAGTGCAGACTGCCTGTTATATGGAATGTGGGACAGTGCATGTGCTTAATCTTAATAAATAAAGATCCTGAGTGGGCAGTCAAACTGTGACTTGAGACAGGGAGTGAAACCAGGGAGATGTAATTGCACTGCAGGACAGAAAGATAAGTGACAGAGCAAGAGTCAGGATGAGAAGAGCCAGATCAGGTGAGCACTTTAAACAGAGGTAGGCTTTTGTTGTAGAAAGTGTGGAATTTGACCTTTCTTACAGATGCCTCATCCTCAGCATCCCTGCACTCCACAGGAAGTCTTCATCTGTTTTTGCATACACCTGACCAATTTCTGTTATCAGTGTGTTACACTGACAAATAAAAAGAACAGAAAAACATAGGAAAACACTAAAAATGTGCATTACCCTGTCCTATTCTTAGAAGTGCTTAGCTGGGTTAATTTGTAATATGTTGCTTTAGATGTTTCATTCTGGTCTACAAAAAGATAATGATGCCACACAAGTTTAAGGGTATTAATTATACCTTACAAATTAATAATAGGACTGCTGGTGATGGAAGATGCCAATAATTATATCTAGGGTTGTACAAGCATACCTTTAAATACCACAAGAAATGAAGTCCACAAGCTGCAAAATTAAGGAGGTACTGAAATGTAGTTATAAAAAATTGCAGATTCCATCATTAGTTAATTCAATTATTTATCAAGCATTTATCAAGCATGTAGTTCAGACGGGTTTTTAATACATCAATATCATCAATACATCAATGTGGTAGTGAACACACATATTATAAGTAATCACACATACTATAAGTAATCTGTTTTGACTGAATAAGCAAATAACGTAATGTATACAATCACTTTTCCACATTGCTAGATTCTTGTAATTTAATGACAAAATATTTTTGTGAACTAATTTCAGCTACGATAAAGGAAGTGATTGCAGATACAGTATGTTACAGAAAAAACCCCAAAAGCAAGCTATTGAAATCATATTCCTGATCTCTTAGTGATTTGAAAAGAAACCAGAAAAATAAGTTAGATTAATAAAAGTCAATTCTTAATTTATTCTAAATAAAAAGCTAAACCTTCCGTGATCCTCTCAACTAACAGTTATGAAGGGTGAAATGCCCATTTTTCACTATTTCAGATTGATTAATAAGTGAATTAGTGAAAGCAATTTCACTACATATTCTTGTAAATTTAAAGAATATAATATTTTATGAATGCAGTATTGTCTGACCTTCGTAGAGCAGTTTTAATGCCTTCTAAATCAAACTGCTGAAGAAACACCTGGCTAAAGCAACCTTTCAGAGAAGTGTTGTTAGGATGAGCATACAGTATCAATCACCGGGAAAAAGCCAGAAGATTACATGGTTGAGTGAAAAAAATACTTTAAAACTTGTAAATGGAAGATATTGATAAACTAATCAGTTTTAATATGCATGTTTACATTTTCCATTAAAATGTCTAACTTAATACATTTACTCTACACCCATCTGTCCTTCTTGTATAAAATGGATTTAAAATATAACTACGGTACAAGATAGGATAATTGTGGGAGACAAATATTGCACTGAAAGAAATTTCATCATAATAAAAATTCCAATAAATCCCTCACACTTGCTAGATACATTTTTAGCTTGTTTTTCCAAACAACATACACTTGTTCCTGTTTATACAGCTGGGTGCTCTACTGAAGCAATCTTGAAGCACCTTGCTCAAGAGCACAACAGTAGTGCCACCTTGGATGTGAATCCACAACATTTAATAGAAGGTTAAGTGAGGGGAAAGTGATAAATGTGCCTCTCCAAATTCTGATGTTCATGAAATTATGAAAGTGCCAATGAAAGAACTCACCAATATTGATATTTATTATCTTACTTGTGTTTTCTAATTGCCACAATATTTTCAGATCACAACAAACAGAAATGTCCGCTACAATTTTTCTCATTCTGATATTAATGAGAATATATATATTCTATTCTATACTGAATGTTGCCAAGTGGTTAAAAGTAGATTGTAAGATAGCAGTCAAATCATGCAACACATTTATTTAGTTATTATTTCTACAGTTTGCCTAAATAGAAACATTCCTTACAGAAAAAGAAATGTTATCTTTTTGTTCAAAAATGACATATTATCCTTTTGGATCACACATAAACTATGGGATAGTGATCAGATAACTATGGTAAAACAAATATACAATAGCAAAAATAAAGCAAAAATAAAAAATCAGATCTCATTACACAATTGTGTTGCTTAAAAGGACAATTGCTTCAATATTGCATATCATTGTACATAGAGGTCTTTGAAAAGTCTCTCCACGTGTGCATTATTTTAACAGGAAACTTGATATGAATAACCTTAAGCCTCTCGAGCATGAAAACAGGTCAGTTTATGTCTAAAGATTTCATAATCAGATAATGACTTTGTCTCCACGTGGGATAATTAATGCAATATTCAAACACCTACTCTTCAGTTGCTTCCTCCAGATTGCTAGAACATCCCAAATGATACAAATTAAACTCCAAGGGTTGCTCTTTCTCCTGTGGGCAACTCATTTTAATGTGAGGCAAGATTATTAGAAGATCCATGATATTTAATAATGGGGTCATGAAGGAATTGAAGGATGAGACAAAGAATAACCAAAGCAAATTATAGAAAAGCAACGGTTATTATAATATGGAAAACATATACTGTACATATTTCTTAGTAACTAAAAAGTACAGCAATGAACTGAGAGTCACTATTGTTATTAGGCTTTGTGTAATAATCCGTGTAACAATAGCAATAATATAAACTATGTAACATTTTATATTAAAATACATATACATCTATCTTATAAAATATCTAATTAAGAAACACATCTGTAAATAACTAATCTAAACAATATGACATTTTGTAAGTCACTTTTATCCTACTTAATGAAGTATGTAAGCCAATGTTACATATCCTGGATCTTGGGAAGCCAAAGCACTACACATTGTATAGGTAATTCAATATTCTCAAAAGTTGCCTAATTGAGTCAGTAATTAATTCAATTAAATAACTAGGAGCTCAGGAACAATGTAAACCAGAAAGCCCCATAGCTCTCCAGGACCAGGAGGGAGTATTACTAATCAAAATATAACGAGAAGAAGTGTAAATTATTATAACATTCAGTCTTTTATTTCTACAAGAGTGAGGTTCACAGAAAGACAAAAATCACATCATATTTCTACTGTTAATGCAGGTCTTTAGTACTGCATATTTGATATAGAGGTATCGGTATGTTCACAAAAGATGAGAGGCAGCTAGGAGAGGACTTTCTGATTTCTTTTGTGCATGTGTGGCTTAACTGAATTGGATCTTAATTGTATTTTAGCTAATTCCATCAACTCAATCCAATTATAAATCTACACTTTTGCAATTTTGTTGTTATGGTATGTCATTTTTTTTCTGCACCAATATTAAAATTACCAATAATGTAATCATTTAATTTTTTACCAAATATTTAAAATTACCACTTGCTTTGTTGAACTTTAATGCTTTTCTGAATTTTCTAACCATCTAAATAGATGCTTATACTTATACAAAGATTCTTTGGTTTTTGAGTAAAAACATGTAATTCACACTCGTCTATCTGAGAAGCACAGGATGTATACAGTAGTTGAGTGGAAAAAAAAGGACCAATCTCCTCTTGGATAGCGTCCATTGCAGGGCTGTGTAGAAAGGCACAATAATTAATACTGTATAATCTGGCCCGTATGTCTTTTGGAGGTCCGAGGAAACCCCCCAGAAAGATGCAGAAGACTTACAAATGCCACAGAGATAGATCAAGGTCGTTATCAAACACATGATACATAACCTAGAGCTGGGAAGCAGCAACACGATCATCCACATCATTATGCCACTCCCACTATCATTAGTACAGCATTATACTGGTGAATATCAGTAATACTAATAGATACCTAAATAATGCCAACAAATTGCAAAAAAAACATATCCAGATACATTTACTTGTTCAAAATTTGTTTCAGTATAGTAAATCATCATGATATGTACTAAAAATAACATATAAAACTTGAGCATGCAAATTAAATCTAGAAAATGTATGGAGGGACATGAAATTGAAAATAAAAACACTTAAGATGACTGCAATTGGCTTTTAATCAACTCCCATTATGTTTATCTTTAAAAGAAAGTGTTTTTAATATGCTCTCTTTAATCTTTGTTTTAAGTTTTAACCAAGGGTTCACCTCTTAAAATCAGCTCTGTCTTATGATTTCAGTAAGATCCGTAACTGCAAAGTTAAGAGATATCAATTTTTTAATTCCATCATTACTTGTATGCTTCAAGGCATGTTTAATGAATCTCTGAATACCTTATGCAGTCAATAAATAGGATTATTCAACTGAAATATTTTACTTTCAGAATTTCAGAACTATTTGAACGTTTATTTCACCAATATTAGTAAAGAACAGGAATAGGTGGCAATGATTGTTTAAAAGTATGCTGTTTTTTAAATATACTTGTATTAAATACACAATTATATTTGTCCTTCAAGCAAGTGAACAATCAACCAGCAAAATAAAACTACAATTAAAATAGGGAGATTGCAGTATTGTGAAAATGTATTGGATAACTGTAATCTGTGATTTCTTTTGCAAAAACACAATTCATTTACTGCAGAATTCAATTACTGCAGAATTCCAGTCTCATCTTATATGAAACAAAGTCAAAATTATCTTCATTTGAACATCTTTTTGTTTTAAATTATAGTTTTTACCAGATGGAATATCTTTACAATACTAAAATCTCATTCCAACTGTTTTGTGAAAATATCCAAAACCAAACTTAAACCAAAAGCTTAATGAATAATATAATTACTGGCTATGCATATTAAAAAATAATGATATGCTAAAAATTAGTGCAATGTTAAGGTAATCAAAAACTTTGGACAATGTGTAATTTATATATATAGTTTATTGTATATATCTACAGTATATATAACTAATAAAGTATGTACTGTCTAATGTTTTTTATATTATTTTATATTACTACCATCAGCTAGTATTTATTAACCCCAGTGAGACAAAGAACAGAAAGGTTTTTATACTTACAGAACAAAATACTACGTAGCTATAAGTAAAATAATATTTTCAAGCTGAATTGAAGCTCAACGCTAGATCTGTTTATTGGTAGTAGAAAACACATAATTATTTCATGCATTAATTATGTCATGCTCGCCCTAGCCTTGACGCACCCTTCAGTTACATCACCTTCCAACCTGTTTCCCAGCACCAGTTGCCATGGAAACCAATTGACAGGAGACTTAGATCACCTGGAGACAATTTACAAGTACTTCCATTCCAGGTGATTCAGAAGTTAAAAACTCAGATCTGATAGAGAGGGCTGTCATAAAGTTAATTCTTTGAGCCCTTCAAGTCCTTATTCCTATTTTACCTAATTATTGCTAAGCACAATCAATAAATTTTGTGATAACATTGCTTTGCTTTGATTCCTGACCTCTGCTGTGTTGCTTGTTTTGTATTTTCTCTCAGTACTTTATTCTCTCTTTGTTCTTTATTTGGTTTCTTTCTGCTCACTACGCTTGCACCCTCTTTGTGTCTCTACAGTTTGTACTTGGATTCTTTTTTCATCCTTGCTACTGTGTTTTCCTTGTTTTGACCCATGCTTTGCTGGACCACAACTACAATCAAGTAATCCAAGTAATCCCCTTTGTGCTTTACCTGTGTTTGTGTTTCACCAACTGCTTCAACCTCTACCTGCTTGACCATGATCTTGGACTCTGTGTATTTCCTAGTTTCCTGTCTTGTCACAGCACATTTGTCTACGCACACTGCTGCACTTCCTTGAGTCCCAATCTGGCTACAGCACCAGGTCACCTGTGTATTCAGCACTGCTGCCTGCACAGTTCCCAGTGTATATGTTCGATGTCTGCGCAGTTCCCTGTCTGCGTGCTGCTTGAAGGTTTCCGTCTCAGCTGCCTCTTGCCCAATACTTAGGATCTTGCTATGGCTTATAGATCTGCTGCTAGTCCAACCTTAGCAGCAGATTGTTACCAATTATATTTTGTATACCTAAAACACCTTTTACTGATTCAATGTGCAAAAGAATTCCTGTCTATAGTTACTTTGTTACTGTGAGGTTATTCTTGGACAGCTACCAAATTATGCCATTCATAAATGTTGAGGGTTTTGCATCCACCCTCTAGTTTAAGTGAGGTACAATGTTGTCATTTTCAGTCTGAGGCTCACATCAGGTGATAAGTGCAATCAATAATTTTGTGATAACACTTCATGGGCTTAGGATCCCCACAGCTAAGCAGCTGCCTGGCTGTTCACTCACATTACTTACAAGCTATGCTCAGTATGCCAGACAATTATAAAATCTTCCTTTGAACTATTTGTGAATTGTAACTGGAGCTCAATCTTACCTTTCCTGTTGTTTAGGTCATGCAAGATAATAGAAAATGCACCTTTAAAGCCCTCATAGAAGGCTTTAAAGGTGCATTTTCTATTATCTTGCATGACCTAAACAAATGGCTACAAATAAGCTACCAGGAAGTTTAAAAAATAATATTTAATGTACTAAATATTTAAAGTCTAAATGTCCTGCTGATGAATAGGTTTCATATTCAAATTGTATGATACTTTTAAAAAACTGCTTCTAATCAAGATCTGGAATTTTCAGATCTCTTAAGCTTACTTTTTTCATATGCTCCAAAAGCACATAGTGTTATGATTCTTATGTTTGTAACTGTAATACAACTAAAAGTAGTTCTCTTATGGAAGTGCAATATCCTTTTTTTTACATAATTATAATAAGCAATCAATCTAGATCATATAGAAACATTTGTTCTTTTTTAAAAGTTTTCATAAACCAGCAAACATAATTTCTATAGGAGATACATGTATCCTCTAACCATACAATGACTGCATTGGTAAGCAAGCCCAGATAGTCTCTCCCATGACACTCAGAGGAAATTCATACTGAATTGCCATCAGAAAGGCTAACCAGAAAGAAACAAGACAATGTGAGCCAAGCTCACAGTAATGTGTAGCATGCTGTAACCAACAAGCAATTGACTGAAGCTGCCAACAATTTCAAGAAAATTGGTAAAACAGAAATAAATAAATAACTTGTACTAAGAGCTAAAAAATATTTTTGCCAATTAGTTTGATTTTTAATTCTAATGAGTTCAGGAGTTTGTGAAGCCAAAATTCACTTTATGCTTAATATTTAAGTAAATATGGATTTATGAGTTCTAAATAACTAAATAACACAAATATAAACAAAATAATAACACCTTGCAAAAAATGACAGTGTAGTCGGATGATTAAAATTGCTTTGACTCTTTATGTATTCCCAGATATTTTGCGGTCATATTCCAGAAGGTTATCCGCCAATGGGAAATAATGCAGTCAAAAATAAATGAGATGCACTGCAAGCAGGGAGGACTAAAAGCTTTATTGGCAGAGGAAAGCAACTGCAGTATTAAAGAACATTTAATTTTACCCAGTTTTTGGCTCAAATCTCCTTGAAGGTTCTGCTATAACTTGTTGTCTCCATGGCCACTGTAGCAGAACAGCATTTTTTATATACTCACATGCTCTAAAGTTTTCCACTATTTGTAGTGCCCAGTATATGTTTTATCTATGTATGCTTGTTAAATGAAATCCCCATGATCTACAGTGTCTTGCAAAAGTATTCACCCCCGTTTCACATTTTTTTGTGTTACAGCATGGATCCATGATGTATTTAACTGAGAATTTTTGCCACACATCATAATGTCAAAGTGAAAAAAAAAATCCAAACAACTTACTTAATTAAAAATAGTATTCACACCCTTGCTTTGACACACCTGATTACCTCTGAAGTAACCAACTCTTTTCTCCAATTCACATAATTACTTGACTGGAGTCCACCTGTGTGCAGCTGAGGTGTTTCACATGATTTCAGAATAAATACACCTGTGTCTGGGAGCTTCCAACTTAGTTCATGCATTTCCAAGGAAACACTACACCATGAAGACCAAGGAACATTCCAAGCAGATCCGAGACAAGGTTCATGAAAAATACCAGTCAGGCCAAAGATATTAGAACATTTCCAAGGCATTGAATATACCTCGAAGCACAGTGAAATTAAAAAGGTGAGAAAATATGGAACAACTGTGAATCTGCCCAGAACTGACCATCCTCCAAAACTGACTCTGAATGAGTCTCCATGTCTCCATGACAGAGATGGGAGAAAATGTGCATGAGATAACAATAGCACGTACAGTACACTTCATAAATCTGGCTTGTACGGAAGAGTGGCAAAAAGAAAGCCTCATATCACATCTCGGCTGGAGTTTGTCCAAAGGCATGCGAGAGACTCAACAGTTTGGAGGGAAATTCTATGGTTTGATGAGACCAAAATTGAACATTATATTTGGCGGAAACCTAACACAGCACATCACACTGAGAGCACCAGCCCTACAGTGAAGCACGGCAATGGCGGCATCATGCTCTGGGGATGCTTCTCTGCGGCATGGACGGGAAAACTCAAAGATGAAAGATAAAATGGATGGAGCTAAGTACAGCAAAATCCTGAAGGAAAACGTGCTGCAATCTGCAAGAGCACTTGGACTTGGAAGACAATTCATCTTCCAACAGGACAATGACCCAAAACTGGTGGGGTAAATACTTATGCATTCAATTATTTTCTGTTTTTATTTTTAATTAATTTAGTAAAATGTCTGGATTTGTTTTCCACTTTGACATTATGGAGTACTTTGTGTTGATGAGTGGCAAAACTTCTCAGTTAAATACATCATGGTTCCATGCTGTAACACAATAAAATGTGAAAAAGTCCCAAGGGGGGTGAATACTTTTACAAGGCACTGTAAATTTTTGTCATGGAAATAATAATAATAATAATTAATAATTGCTTACACTTATATAGTGCTTTTTTCTGGACATTCCGCTCAAAGCGCTTTAGAGGTAATGGGGATCCCCTGCACCACCACCAAGAGTAATGAAGCCAATTCATAGAGGGGGATTATTAGAAGGCCATGATTGGTAAGGGCTACACCTCTACTCTTTTTGAGAAATGCCCTGGGAATTTTAATGACCACAGAGAGTCAGGACCTTGGTTTTACGTCTCATCCGAAGGACGGTGCCTGTTTACAGTATAGTGTCCTTGTCGCTATACTGGGGCATTAGGAACCACATAGACCGCAGGGTCTAGTATTAAAGTGACAAGAATACAACTAAAACACCAAAAACAAGAAAAAAGGTTAGGAATGTTTCCCTATGTTTCACGAAGTAATGGAGGCTCAGTGAATGTGAAGGTAAATGTCATAAAACTGGAACACGTGAGAGACTACACATAACTAGGGTTAGGGTAACAGAAAACATGGAATGTAGAAGTGAAATAAAAACACTGCTCTCAATAGGAGCAGTTATACACTACAGACTGGAAAAAAATGTTTATATGGCCAGTACCAACATCCTGTATGGTTGTGAAGCAATTAACAAAAAAGAAAGAGGGAATAGAAGTATTTGAGATGAAATGCTTGAGGAAACTGTTGCTGATACCCTGGACAGCAAGGAAGACAAACGATCAAGTTGTAACAAGAAGAAACAGTTTTTCTACTTCTACCAGCAGTAAAGAACAGAAAGCTGCAGTATTTCAGTCATGTAGGAAGACATTAAGCCATATTATAAAGAAATATTGTGATGGGAATTGTCAAAAGAAAACTCAAAGCAAAGAAAAGCAACCTGAATGGCAAATGTAACAACGCAGAGGTAAAGTGGTAGACAAAGAAACCTTAAGAAGAAAATAAATCATTAAAATGAGTAAAAATGTTACAGGTGCAGCTGTTAAAATTAACTTTAAATGACCTTTAAAAATACTAATCTTTATCTGTAAAGGGAAAATGATAATTAAAACAGATGGCTATTGTTGTTGATCATTAGCCAGTAGTTCAAAGAGGAAATTAACTAAAACAAAACCTAATTGAATAGACTAAGAGGTAATTTTTACTTGATGGTTTACCTCTCTAGCTCAAGACGCATCTACTCAGTACTTCTGGAAAGATGCCAGGTTCATGTCAGTCTGCTGATATTAAAAGAGTAGTACTCCTGTCTTTTTCTATCAGTGTTATAACTAGTTGGTGGGATCTCCTCTCACATAAATGCAGATTCCGATACTTAGATTAATCATTTTGACTGAAGCAACATTGTTTTTCCCAGGAGCAATATTTCTTTTAGACTCATCAACTCAACAACAGGACACATTTAATCAAAACAGTCTGCAATAAGATAAGCAACAATATGAATAGCTTAAATACAGTAAAAAGTTATTATAAGTTGTAAATAAGTTATAAATTATTAGTGCAATTCGGATGGCACTTTCTCCATTTCATTTTTATGTACAGTACTTGGCTAAATAACACAAAGACAGGTAATACAGGTTCTAGAAAGCTTTGTAACATTTTATTTTTTAACTTGTCCTTCATTTATTTTATATAATTATATAATACTTATTTTAAAAGCTTGATTCCTGATGCAAGACACAATACAAACTACGAAATAAAATCAAAATAAAACATTAGCTTTTGAATGAATGTCAAGGCATCTATCTATCCATTTGCAAAAATAGTACAACAGAGAGATGTGCTGGAGCTTAATCTGGCAGATAACTGGTGTAAGGTAGGTTACACAATACACAGACCATCTTTGGTCTGTAGGTGAACACACAAACTCTCCAAAGAAGGCATTACAGCCCAGAATGAATCCCAGGATAAATATATATATATTTCAAATTTCTCTTGCATATCTAAAAAAATTCTGCTAAGCTGATTAGTATCTGAAAAGAAAGAATTCTTGCAATACGACATTACATCATTACAACATCTTGTACAATATGTATTGTAGAATATACTGTATGGGAAAATACTGGGGAATATATGTTTTCCTGGTTGCCATTATTACTGTCAACCAACCTATCCCTACACTATTCTGATTGAGATATACAGTCACTCTAAGCCTGATGTTTTGGCTACTAATGTTATTTTTAAAATAAATTAGTTATTTATTTAGCTGACACTTTTATTCAATGTGATTTACTGTATATTTGCAAACATTTATACAGCAGGGCATTTTGAAGCAATGAAGGTGAAGTCTCAAGCTCACAAGTGTCAAGTCATCTGACACTTGACACACTACAAGCTACACTGTGCCTTACAAGAGATGTACTGTAGCATTAGCAGGATTAATTCCTCTTGGGAGGAAAACTACTAGTTCACAGGCTCTTACCAAATCATAGTACTCACTTGTTTGCAACAAATCACTTGGTGAGCTTTCTACCTACCTCAGCCAATCCTAGCACACTAAAAACCCATCATATTAGGACTAGGACTTGAATGAGTTACAAGTGAGTGCCTTTCCTGATGAGCACCTCTGAAAAGCTTTAAGAAAAAAAAATATTGAAACAAACCATTTGTAAATGAAAGAAGATCAATTAAACACTGACCCTTGCTATCTGCCTATCAAATTCACTCTCAAAGCAAGGAATGGGGCACTTCATATCAGAAGGAAATATAATGGCCAAGACCCCTCTGGAACTACAATTTCATAATTCATTATTAAAAGGAGGTAAAAAAAATACAACTGTTAGTAGATGGACTGATTCACATTTCTAGACTTAATTGCAGAGTGCCATGAAATCAATGAACCATTATATGCATCAAATGTCATGAAGGATTCTTTAGGCATAATTGGAGGAAAGAAATCATGTTACTGCTGCTCTTGAATATTAATGAACATGAAAAAAGTAAAAAAAGTAAAAGAAAAGGTGGTGGAAAGTAACAAATGAAATGTGTCATCCATTCCGCTTGGGTTACAGTTCTCGCAGATGGCGTTCATTAGTAAAATGTTAATTTTGACATATCTCACAGCATAATCTTCATTACATTGAGTTAAGAATCTTGGAATTAACATAATTTATATCAGCAAGTTGTCAGCACTGCAGTATTGGGGCTGGTGAGAAATCATAAAAAGCAGATCTACTTTCCTTAAATTGTGTAAACGCAATTTAGGGTTATTCCTGAAGCATGCACTTATGTTTAAATGGAAACACTATAGCAGAATGCAGAGCAGTCTGCCACTGGTGACATTGGGTATAATTATATTGAACATGCTATTAGCTGGCAAAGACAAGGCATTCAGGTCTCATTTACTTGTTCTGAAAAACAGTGCTTTACTTTTTTATTCATTGTGGCACTGGAAATTGAGCAATCTGTGTAAGTTAATCTCTTTTAACCTCTCTGAAATCTAAAAAAATTATTTAAAAATGTTTCTGAAGAACAAAGGAGGAACATTTGTTTACAAGCAGCATCACAAAGATCACATTTTAGGTTATAGTGTTTCCAACATTCTAACATGCTTGTTGATTGAACATCCACAACATTAACTTCTCCTATCACTCAATAAGGATTCATGCCCATACATCATACATATTGTTTTTTTCATCCTTTCATTTTTTAACAGATTCTTCAAATTCAGAGATGTGGAGGAGCTGGGCGGTACACCCTGGGCAGTGTGCCAATCTATTACAGGGCAGACAAACAGGCACAGTCACATACTCACACCAAGGCCACTTTTCCCAGAAGCCAATTAACCTATTTGTACAAGTATGTTTTTTGAACTGGGTGAAAACCAGAGCACCCATAGGAATCCCATGCAAACAGGGGGAGAACATATAAACTCCAGATAGCACCTTAGTTCCAGAATTAAACCCAGGGCCCTAATGCTGTGAACACTGCGCCACAAAGAAGCCTCTGTTTTTTCACATGCAGTGCAATCTAAAGCTGTCAAATTGATTCTTAGAATGTGTTAATTCTAAGCTTCTCATGTTAATTAAACATTGTTTAAATAAAACCAATTATCTGCTTATGGTACAAATGGATACTAATATATAGGAGCATCCATTTGTACCATAAGAAGAGGTTAATTATCCGCTAAATAGTAGAAGAAAATAACAGCCAATGTTTTGGCTTTTGAGGCTTCTTCAGGTGTAAAAGCAATAGAAGGCTCAACAGCCAAAATGTCGTGTTTATTCTACTTTTTTAGCATGGAATTAACCGCTACTTGTTCCTTTGCAGCTCGTACACTGATGCAACCTCTTACTCATTCTTCTATACAGTACAACCCACTTAATGATCCCCATGGCAGCTCTTCTTTGGTGCATGTATCTTTACTTAGAAACAACAGCTGCAACTAACTTTATATGATCCTCTGGTAATGACAGTCCCCTGAAGACAGGAGACTCCCTCTACTTCAATATTCAGTAGCTAACTGAGCCATAATGATATATGCCAAAGTACATATCTGCTGTGTATATATGTACATCATAATATTATAAGAAAGATAAAAAATCTATCCACACTACTTTTATTGTGTTATAGATATTAATATTAATAATTAAAAACTAAGTTCCTTTGTTAGAACCCTTGGGAGACAGAACTGTCTTCTAACTGACAAAGTCAGCAGCCATTGACTGCTGTTTCACCCTAATTAGGGTCTTTCAGGGTGGTATAGATAACTTTGACAAGTGAAGTATGTTATGACAAGAACTGAATTACTTTTATATACTGTAGATTGTGCTCAGGAATAAAGATTTGATTATTTAGATAATTAAGAGCACTCAATTCTATAAGTACCTGTAATAAGGTGCTGTATTTGATTTAAAAATAAAAAAATATATTTTTGCTATCACTTTCAAACTTTGCGTCTTTGTGTTAAAATACAGTTTGTGGAAATAAAAAATAGTGTTGTTTGCTCTGAACATAACTGTCAATTTTATGAGTACTCTACTCTTACAATTATATTTAATACTATGATCAAGAACAGACTTCTGAAATAATGATCAAGCACATCATAATAATGCTTGATCATAACATTATAATTACTTGTTATTTTTAAGCAAAGACATTCTAAAATTATTCATTAAGATCATACATAGGATTAAAAATGCCATTCACAACCCTAATATAAAGTTTTACCAAATAAGTGAAGTAATGTAAATCAGTAATGTATGTCCGTAAAACTGAACTCAAGCAGCATAATATTTCCTAATGTTTCTTTTGTACAGTTAGACAAACAGTGTAGTACACATTACGTTGTTAATATGACAGTCATTTGTTTATAAAGATATTTAAAATTAAACCAATTAGCTGAAAGCATTTGAACATAAATCTAAATATACTTACCAAAAAGATCATTTTAAAGTGTCTTGCAAATTCTCAGTTGATGTCACTCTGCTAACTGTACTGTAGTGTGAAAAAAGATTTTCTTAGAACATGCATTCAGGCTAAGCACATCACCCTTGATATACAGTACATCTGCAGCATTATTTTTCCAAAGTTCCATCTGCATAAATAGTAGATCAGTTGGATAATTTTTTATAGCCATGGGACACTTCTCAAGGCAGAATAGTTTTAGGGTGGATAATTTCATACCAGCTGCGTACACAACAACTCAATGCATACTGACCAGAAAATGTCAACCTGGTCTAGACTAAAGGGTCTTAGTGTCAAAATAGTGGGGATACAAAGGGATATAAGGTTTACACAAATGTAACACTGCATCTGCCAAGCTCAATGAAAGTCTGTTCCTTTTGTATGTTTGATCCAAGTCATTCTTTGAAAAGAGATCAGTAGCAGATGCGTTATCAAATAAATTACAGATGTACTTTTTCTCCTGAGGGCAGTTTGCTCTCTGGTATTCAGCCAAGAATGGAAAATATGGGTTTTGCAAAGAACTTTCCTGAAACATAGAAAAGAAAAATTCTAAAGGCCATGCGCAATTGTGTCAGGCAGCAGCCTCTATTTGCCACTGGATGAAAAATGTTATTTTATCAGTTCACTCTGTATGTGAATGGAAACATTTCTGATAGTGGAGAATGAGAAGCCTTTTGTTTAACTGGAGTTAACTATTGAACAGAAATGGCAGTGCCAAAGAGAAAAACTAGCAATCCACATACAGTAGCTCACAGTCAGAAATATTGCTTACTGTTACCTAGAGGTGATATAGTTAGAAGAATAAATGCATTACAATAAATGCACTGTATTTCTTCAGACTTTGCCTTATTGAAACTATTTTCACCTAAGGGTAGCACACCTACTGTATATATATTTACACTGAACGTTATCAATTTTTCATATTGAACAATAACTATTAAAAGTCTCTGGCTTTAACCTGCATGGCTGAAGGGGTAGCACCTGGCACCATGAATGAGATGAATGGACAAATCTCCAACTAAGGAGCAACAAGGGCTTGCTTCAATGGAGTCATAATTGAATCACACAGTGATCACAGAGAAGGTAAGTCAAACTTGTACTGGTAATGATGTGGTGGTATCAGCTGTTTTGCTTTCTTCCTAAACTATCATCACAAACTCCATTCATCACAGAAAACAGAAATCTTTAATCAAAAATGTCCATCTATATTACCCATCATCTACATAATAATTTTATTAAATTAAGGTAGTCAAATCTTAAGTCAGTCTCTCTTATTACAGTGAATGTACAGTAATCAATCAGAAAGTCACAGATATTTACAGTATGTTCTCCCAACACTTTTAAAGTCAATGAATTATCCCCATAAAAAACAGTGAAGACGATTTCAAGAGGTTCTATGATTCTTCACAAACAACAGCAAAACTCTACAATTACATGGTCTATTTCAGAGCTCACGCTGTCAGTCTCCTTTACTGACAATCTCAGTTGGAATGAGACAACAATTGCCAACTACACAATTCAGTAACTTGGAATTTGAAAATAAAATAAAGAAAATAAAAGCAGGTTTTGCACTTCTGAAATGTACTGCTGAGAAAGACTTTCTGGCTGTCTTGTATACCACTTTAAAGTGTAAAGGTTGGCATTGACGATGAAGACAGAGAGTTCTTTCCTTACTACAATATGTGATAATAAATCATTCCACAGTTTTTTTAAACACTTAATAAGTTGTAAACATTAGATTATTGATGAATAGAGAAGGCGGCAAATTCATAAAAAAACTGGAGATCTTAAAAAAAAACTTGTTTATAATATTATACTCTAACGCACTCTATACTATACTATACTCTAATGCACCTGTACTGCTATGGCAAGACTGTAATTTTTCTGTGTTCACATGCATCAGAGATCAGATTGATGACACTGAAAGAGACGTAAGGAACTTATATATATTTTCATGCATTGTACATATATACTGTAAAATAGTGTTTCATTTAGTCATAGAAAGAGTATTTTTACCTCAATAATAAATTATAACCATTTATAGCATGTCTATGATATAAAAACACAGATCTATTAATTTTCTTAACAACACAACTATAATTAATCACCTCTGCGAATAGACCATTATGCTTGATGCAGAATGCACTGAACAGTTCTAGACCTTTTTTGGTTTCTGTTTTATTATTCTCTAACATAAATATATTTTGATAACACTCTTCAAATCAGTATTTATATTGAACAGCACCAGCACAAACAAAAACACAGCTGTATTCCAAGGGATGCACTTGGAACATTAATTCATCATAAAACTACAAAATCAAACTTAAAAAAAACACAAGATCCAATTATAATAATTAAAAATAGTTAATTCCATTATACTTAAAATGCAATAAAATATTTCACTGAGAATCATCACAAATACAGAGTCCCATTTTCTTTATCTTTATTAAGAAAAATTGAGACCTGTCAGGTTTATAAAAGATAAACTATTATACTATTATAAACTAAAAATAAAATGTCATGTGTGTATTAGAAAACACAATTAACACCACATAATTATATACAGCTTAGTAAAAAAAACATAATTTGGATTTTAACAGGCATTGAAAGCAGGCACAAAATGATATATTGCAATCATTACGAGACTCTTTGAGAATTCATACAATTAAGGTTATATTTCTAGTATCCCTTCATACATTCCAATTTAAATACAATATGATACTACAGTAATAATAGCAGTAACTAAAAAATGTAACTTATCAGAACAATATCAGAACACAAAATAATCCAAGTCTTGCAAAGTAAAACCAAGAAATATCCTATGAATATTCTGTGAACATACATACTGTATATTCATGGCATGCTATAGAGCCCATCCTTAGTTAGTCATGTGAAAGAAAAGTATGACTAAACAACTACCTTTTGAATAACCTTTCTGTGTAGTATTACATTATAAAATTTGATTAACACAATCTAAAACAAAATAAAATATTCTTCAGGCTTAACGCATTTATCCTTCGGGAGAACATTTTCTGAATACCATTCAAATGGTACCATTCAAAATTTGTCAGTATATTGTCACACAGTAAAATGCTAAATAAAGAAGCAATTGTGACTTTTGTAAAACTGCTTTCTCACCTTAAGTGAAATTAGAATGGCAGGAGTGCTGCTGGACTGAAAAAATGAATAAAGACATCATGTCTGTTTTTAGAAAGGCAATTAAGCACACCACTATGTATTGTCTTCCATGCAAATTTCATATAAAGTCGCTAATTGCGTCCTTATATGTTGTATGAAGCGAGCAGGTTAGAGAGTAAGATGAACAGATAAACAGTGACAAATATTAATTGAAAAACAGAACAAAAATCAGGAACGGACTGCTCTAAAATAAAGAAGGATAATAGGATTATTATCCCTTAGAGCTTCCCTTAATTTGTGAAAATAATAGGAAAGGACACCCAGTAAATAAGCATACATATTTATACATATATACTGATAAAATGGTCCAGATAGATAGATGTTCATTATTATTCCAGAATTCATTATCTAAGTGCCATTAAAAATAGCAGACACAGAACTGCTGAAGTGAAGCACACCCTTACAATGAAAATTATGCCACAGTTGTCAGGGCAATAAAAATCAACTGAGATTTGAGAGACAAAGCTAAAAGAAGATTAGCAATTTGCAAAGCTAATAGTTCCAGCACAACACACAGTGGCAGGATTTTTACCACCATGGGGGTTTGTTTTAATAAAAAAAAAACACCCAGCAGTTAATTTTAGTGATTGACAAATACCAAGCCAATTTACAGCAGCATCTGTTTTGGACTCCATTCTACCCCACCTGTCTTATTGATGCAGTGCATTTAGAACAGGAAAAAAAAGATGTGCATCAGCAAGTTGAGCAGCATATGGTTACTGTCTTTCAGCTGAAATGTGCTAAAGCCTTTTTATTCATGTCAACAGAAAGTGTCATATATTGAGAATTCCATAGTGCTTATAAGTGTGAAAAAAAGATGCTAAATAATAAACTGCATGTGTTAGAAAAAACATGTTAATCATGTGTATATGGAGGCATGAACTTTTGCTTTATTTAGATTTTTTTTTATTTCAAACAATCAAAAATGGATCATTTCAGTATCATTATGTACACGTTTTTTAATAAAATATTTAATAAAGACCCTGGATCATTGTCTAAACTTTTTCTTCCCTTTTGAGGTAAAGAAATATCCACACGTATAGGCATGAACTGAATGAATGGACAAATTAATATCCAGTGGAAATGTCTATTGTCTGTCTATATTAATATAAAATACATCTTTTTCTGTGTGTTATAAGGGATATGCAGAAAAAAAAATTAAGAAACTGAAAGGGAGGGAATTGACAATAAAATTCACAAAGCCATTTATTTTGAAGTCATATCATAATTTTACACCAATTCCTGTATTGGCAGAAAAGCGTATCCCTTTGGGCATTCAGACCCAACTATAACAGGATTAAGGATGTCACACCTATGGTGTAGGCAATGATCCAGTGACTGGCCACACTCCAGCAGTGCATATTCTGTAGGTGATAGTCAAACATTCTGCTAAGATTACTACACAAGGAATGCAGCAGTAGAAAATACTGTACCTTTTTCAATATAAGGCACAATCTTTAAAAAATGGGAAAAGGGGTCTCATATCTCCAGAGATATTTTCTTATATTCAAAACTTTTCAAGGAAGTACTGCTTTCTTAAATTTAACTGATTTAATCACATGTAAAGTACTATTCCTGGAGAAGATATCAATCCTAATTCCATGTTTTAGTGCTAACGGAACAGTACTGAGAAGACTCTGCACACAGATTCACATTATATAGTCCAGCACAAAAAGCACTTAAACTGATGAAAGGAGTAAACTAAATTGCACAAAGAAAAAAGCATATAAACATATTCTTCCTGTGATAGAATATGAAAATCAGTTAAAAGATTACATTGTACAATTTCACCTACTGATATACAATACACATGTTGATATCTTTTAAAATGGAGTAGATTTCTTTATTATGTAAGCAAACAGCAATTAGAAGCCAAGTCACTATTCTTATATTCTAGGATATCAAATACCGTTACTCATAACATCTAAATGCAGTAGCTCAAGAAGAAAAGCAAGTGACAACAAAATATTTTTATGGACTTTTGAATGAGGCATGCCACCTTAAATAAGGCTTTACAACTTAATTTGGCAAAGTACATACAGTATCAAGGGAAAAGCCCAGTTCGATTCACTATTCTGACAGCAAGATATTACTTTTACTACACAAGACTTCCATGACCAAACTAAATCTTCCACTCCACTGATTACTTTTGATCTTCACAGGTAGCAATTTCTAGTAGTGTGTTAGTGATTTTTATACATCAAACAACTGCCAAAGTCCAACTGGTTTTACCAAAAGGATCTAGCATTTTTAACTTCATAGGATTCCAGCTGCTTTTTTGTATGACTTACAGTATTGGATTGCTGATTTCAGTCTAAATTGTTACTGACTAGTCCACAGCATGTGAAAAAGATAAAATGTATTTTAAAAAATGCTGGGTTATTTCTTTTTAATATTTGCCATGGTCAGCTACCATTTCTTAATGGACAAACCCTCCCCCTCTCACAGTGGTTGGCAATACACATTTCCCCTGGTATTTCAAACAGTGACTGATGTGATATTCTATATTTGGCATCAGTGAGGCACCTCATGCTTTTGGATTTCATAATACTGAGAACTATACAAAGCTGTCTGCAATGACGGTGTAGAACTGCAGCTGTTGTTTCTAAAAAGAAAGCTGAGGCTGAACACTTCAATACAAGAACAAGTCTGACTCCAATAAAACGAGTGAGTTTGAATAATTTTCTAATTCTTTAATGCACACAGATAAATCTGTAGTGGTTTCCCATATTTATTTAACAGCAAGTTTACCCACTACTGTTTTACAACTTACTATGTTTAAAAAAATGGTTAGCATATCAGCAATATGCTACATACATCATACATCATACATCTTTATGTGGATTAATTTCTAAACCGTTGAGACATAATTTATAAAGTACATAAAATCGCGCGTTTCAAATGTATCTTTTTTTATTTTCAGACGAGTTTAAATCTTACACTGGCATTAATTTTTTAACAAAAACACGCATATCAATAATTTAAGAAGATGCACATCTTGGAAATATTTAACCCCGAGGAAACAGGCTCTCTGTTTATGTTGTTCATTTTAAGAAGTTATGTTTGAGCGCGCCAGAAACTAGAATAAATTATCAATAACAAAGTCGCTTTTCAATTTTTTGTGCTATTATCACCCTACAACCTCAAATTCAATAAAGCTACAGCACCCTGCCAATGTTATTATAAATGTATTTTTCTAGTGAAATGATGTTCAACTTTAATTGAGAACACACACTCAAAAATGCCAAGTACCTTGGTCTCTTTATCGGTTAAAAAAGAATTGAGCAACCTTTTTCTTATTTAAAGTAGTATTTACAATGACCCCGACGCTTTTAAAACTACGGTTTTTAAATGCTGAAGAGCTACTAGTGTTACATCAGTTACGCAGCAGGACCTTAAATTCAAATTCAGTTCTGAACCTGTTAGAAGAGGCGAATGTCAGCTGCACCGTATTGTACATTGGGCGTTTTATCAAAAAGAACAGGTGTTAGGAGACGTGGATTTTCTAGTTTTAATTTTTATAAACTATAAAAAATAGAAATATTTTCAATAAAAGTTTAAATATAATGATGATGAATGATAATGACATTCTTTCAAAATAGTCCGATTAAATACTCCCCCATCACCACCACAGTCTAAGAAATGGGATGCCCAGTGTTAATAAGCACACACTCAACTTGATGTTAATACCTGCAACAATAAAACTGATGACAAGTAAAACGACAGATGTTCTCAACTTACTGTAAATAAAAACATGTAGACAAGCATGCCACATTCTGAATGTAAAAGCATCACGCATGTGCACGTCAGAGCTTGTCAAAACTGACGAGCAAATGTGTTCTGTTTCAGGTTTCGTAAAAATATTCACAAATAGCATATACGTGGCTATATAGCTATATATTTATTGGGGTTCAGCTCGGATGATTAAGAGCTTTCAGAGATAAATACTTGCAGGTGAAAGGACTTGAGAAGAAAGAGTTAGAAATCCTATCATAAACAAAGACGCACACCACACAAATGTACACATAACATGAATATTATCTATATTTTCAAAAGCTGTTCCATAATGTTAAACTTCAGCCGTTTACCTTGAAGGAGAGTATCCTTGCCCCAAGACCCGAGCTCCGGATGTCACAGCTGAGCGGCGGTGCTATGTGGCTGTCTTGTCGAACAACATGATTTCTCCCTTCTCTCCCCTGCTGTTCCCAGGGAAGAGAGCACAAGCTCACTCCACCCACGCACTCACACAAGCACACGCGCACACACACAACACACGCAGATCTCCTCAGCGCCCCGGTGACAGCGAGAAAGAGCGGTAGGTGCTACCCTGTCTCTAGTTGCCAAAGTGCTAGTGGTCATGACGACACAACAGAAATAAAAAGTGATCTGGAACCCATTGGTAAGGCAAAATTGAAATACCAGAATTTTGGAAGATATTGAAACGAAGAATGTCTGTTTTAAACTGTCAGTTCAGAGAATTAGTGAAAAAAACTAATTCTGCATATCAATAACAAAGAAAACGTAGTGTTGATCTACTGTATATGCTGTTCAAGGTAGAAAATGTACAATCTGTATACGATTTTTTATTTATATATTATTATAATATTCTAAGCATTAGCTAAAACAGTTAAAATAGCTAAATCAGCTAAAACTAAGACGTTTTAAAACCGTCTCAATTAAAGGAATAGTACAGAACTACTTCGCAATACTGGTCCAGGCTGTTTTAATAATATACTGTATACTGTGCCTATACAGTAGAAAGTATACAACCCCTTGGACTTGTTCACATTTTCTTACATTGTCATTGCCTCAAATTTTCATACATTTAAATTATATATTGTTTTCCTGTTACAGTACGTATACACCATACTCCAGACTTTTTTTCTCTTTATTGAATTATTTTATTGTAATAATATATTTTTAAAAAACTGAAATATCTAATTGGATAAGTCTCCACCACCTGGACTTACTACGTGGTGGAAACACCTTTGGCTGCAATTACAACAGTGAATCTTGAGATCTTGGGATAGTTGACTCCTAACCTTGCAGTTCTTGATTTGGCAATATTTGGTCATTTGTCAGTCAGGTTCTTTGAGGAGCATTGATGGACAGCAATCTTCAAGTAATTCCACAGATTTTTGATTGGATTTAGGCCAGAGCTCTGATTGGGCCATTCAAGGGCATTTAACTTTTTGTTCCTTAGACACTCCACTATAGCTTTGGCTGTGTGATTTTGGGTCGCTTTCATGCTGAAAGGTCTGTCCTTAGTTTTCTTGCAGAAGACACCAAGTTTTCCTCAAGGACTTTTCTATTCTTTTGCTCCATTCATTTTCCCTTCTATCCCAATAAGTACCCCAGTCCCTGCCAGTGATGACAATTAGAAACACTCCAGATGAGAAACAATGTTGCCAGTACCATTCTTCACTGTAGGGATTGTTTTCTTTGGGTGATGTGCTGTGTTGGGTTTGCGGCAAATGTAATACTGTAGATTTAGGCCAAAATTCGAAAAGTTCTGTTTTAGCTTTGTCAGGCCACAAAACATTTTGCCGCATATTGGCACCTTGATACCCTATTAATGTTTGTTTTTCCATGATGGCTTCCTTTTGTCACAGATGTCGGAGAGGGACGAAACGTGGAATGGCAGGAGAGTGAAAAAGACCCTTTGCATAGCGGTGAGACATGGGCTCAGCTATTCAGGAAATGCCATATAGAAACCTATGCCCTCAAGTAGCGGATGTGGGGCAAGCTGGTGCTAGGCGGGTTTCAAGGACATCTGAACCTCGATGCTGAGTGAGGAGCAGAGCAGAAACAGGAAGTAAATAGGCTACACAACAAGACACACCAAAAAGACATGAATAATCACAGGGAACTAGGAGCAGGAGAGAAGCAGAGCACCCTCTAGGTGTACTGGGCGTGACACCTTTATGCCTTCCTGCCATACAGGCCAGATCTGTGGAGTGCTTGAGATATTGTAATTTACACACTGACCAGTCCTGGCCATCAAGCCTGTAGCTCTTTCAAAGCTGTCATAAGCCTCATGGTAGCTTCTCTGGTTAATCTCCTTCTCGTCTGCTTATCAAGTGTGGATGGATGGCCTTATCTAGGTATGGTGGTGCCATGCATATTCAATTTCTTAGAATTTTGTTTTGACTGTGCACCAAGGCATTTGATTTTTTTTTATATCCATCCCCTGATCTGTCCCTTTCCACAACCTTGTCCTGGAGTTCTTTAGTTCCCTGGTGCTCATGGTTGATTTCTTGCTTTGAAATGCACTACCCAACAAAGAGAAACTTTAAAAAAAAGTTTAAATGCATTTTAATTCCATGCTATAAGGCAACAGAAGGTGAAAAATTTGAAAGAGTGTGTAGACTTTCTATAGGCCCTGTATGTATTACAGTTTTTTAATTTATTATGTCCTCTATTCTCAAGAGGCTGCCTATTTCAATTTAAATAAAATTTACTTCAAATATTGTTTTTAATTGCATTGTCTTTTTTCAGGGGCCATTTGAGATCTTAATTTTAATCAGTAAATCTTGTGGTTAAATAAAAGACTGTTGAGAAGGTTTCTAATGTCAACTGCTCAGTTACAAGGTGGGTTTTTTAACAGGAAGCAAAGCACTGTAGGTCTTTATCATCAGTTTTTACTATTTTAAACTCACTCTGATGTTGAGGAAAGAGTTTCCTATAGATATAAAACCAATACAACAAAAAAGTCATATTATATACTTAATGTCAAGTACTATCACAGATAGGTTCTTATAATATCTTTATATTATCTTTTCATGGAAATCACAGAAAATGAAGGGTATTGTACTGGTTTTTGTTTTAAAATTACTTATAACCACCAAAACTGGCAATCTAATTATATTTTGTATTTAAATAGGTGCATACTAAAGGTATACTAAAGGTGCATACTAAAGAGATGTTAGATATATTTTCTACTGGATTAAAAGATTAATGAATGCAGTCCTAAAGAAAAAAAAAACAATTAGGCCTACAGAGTTGGCTTTAATGATGGAATTAATGAGAACATATAGTATCACGTTAAAAAGGTCACATTTTTAACTAACGTGCAGCCCATATATTAGTGTTTGAAGAATACATAAGAACAACATAATTTCTTAGAGAAATTAGGGGACATGAAAAATTTCACTATTCCTTTTGCACATAGTAAGACATGGCTTTAGCAATTATTATATTACAAACAATCCCATTTCAACTCTGATGTTTTTCCTTTCTTTTTTTCAAGTAGTACAAGTGTTGCATTTGTTTTTGGTGAAAGTGTATCTTGTCTCAAAATGTTAAAAACATGTCATGTTGCTTTGAATGTTAGACTTCAGCTTCAAAACAATACATTTGAAGCTCATTTAATATCTAAGTTGTAATAATAATAAGTTGTTGCTGTTTCACCTATAAATAAAATGACCTTATAGTACCAGGCACAAAGGTAATTTATATCTGACATAATTAATGATTTATGGTTTTCCACCAAAAGTTTTCTCCTGTGATATTACAGCAGTCAGAAGGAAACTAAATGTGGTAGGATAATTAATGTACCTCCAATAGAATGTGAGATACCATTTTTTTATTTAAGCATTCAAGAAAAATACAAAGAAGCCTTGAATATTATTTTCATGTTTTGTATACCCTATTAATTTACATTGGGATTGTATTTGCTTTATTTATTCTTTAATTTAGATTTATAGCAAGATTTAAGATACTGTAATCAACAATCCTGAATAAAAAAAACAGATATATATACTTAGTAGCTTAAAATTAGGCCCATAGTTCTGTTAATCCTTTCAAAACAATAACTTCTGCTATTAATATATAAACTATTAATTTATATTTTTTTAAGTTTTCCTTTTGTTCTGTAAGCCTCTGAACACAGAGATTTCATGGCAAATCCTATTGAACTGATTGGGATTGAATTGAATATGTTATGAGGGTGAACTAATGCCAATACAGTATATTTCAGTTAGTATATTATCTGAAAATGAAGTCCTGCTATTGAGGTCAAGTTTGAAATAATAAGGAAGATCATACACTAACATATGTTTAATTCCTTTCAAGGACTGTATCTGAATTTTAAACCCACCTAGTAAAATATTGAAATGCAAATAGTTTTGCCAAGAAAAACAACTGATCCCATACAGTCAAGATGGACCATGTAATGAGCCTTCTTTGTGGAGCACAGGTTTTAACACAATCAGAAGTTACAAATGTTTTTATAATGAGAATCAACCATTTACTTAAAGTTTCCACCAGTGTTTATGCATGTTAAAACAATTCTTATTGTTATTGAAACAGCTTACCCAGTGAGAAAAAAACAAGTCTGTCATTAAGGAAACTTTAATTCGTATTGAATTCAATCTTCAAAAATTTGATCACAACATCTTAAGGCAAACTAAATATGATTAGCCACTATTAACTGCTCCAGTAGGTTACCAATCAAATCTAATTGACTCATTTTTGGGTGTTCCTTGTCATTAACATAATGTGTTCCAATCTACACATCCATAAAGCTGAAGGCTACTTTGTGTACTGCAAAATACTGATCTATCATTGAGGTGTTGTATTTCTGTGTAAAGAAGGGAAAATATTTGGTGAAATGAATGAAGAGAGAAATAAGTAAAAATTATCTTATATTTTACAGGTTCAATGGAGTATTTAAATTCTCAGTGTATTTTCAATGTAAAAGATAAGCACAGTGTCTTACACGTAAAATAAAGATTGAACTTTAGTAATAAAAATAGAACCTTATATAGAAACTGAATTTCATAGCCTGAGTACACAACTTTTCTTTTCCCTTTTCATTCAGCTGCTGTTGTGGTTGCCCACAGTCTTATTCACTAAGCCAGTGAAAGTCTAAGTCTGATTTTTGACTCAATGGTAAGTAAACACTGCTTATTCCAAATGCATTCAAAATTTCACTACCTTTCAAACATACAAGCCAAGACAATTGATCTTCTTTTTGCTCACAATCGTAAGTAAAGAATTTAGAAGAAATTTTAATTGTGTTGTTGCCCTATTGTCTTATTACCTTTATGCCATTTATTGGATTTGCTTTTCAATGGGATTGTGTTATTTACTGTATATCACGCTTTAATGTACCACACTATTCTTCACATGATTTTACTGTTTACAAATACACGTATTACAGATTATTATTATACACTTTAATTAGTTTTCATAAGGGTGCACCTCAGCTACATTCTGTATCTAGCTTTCAGTATTAAGGCATAGATTACAATTTCTTTAAAAGATTATCCGATAGCAGCTCAAGAGACAAAGATGAGAGAAACACTTCATGTGGATCATTAGCTAAAATCACCAACTCACCACTGCCATAAACTTTTAAATCAACAACCTCACTATGTTATGATCATTACTACAGTAGTTGACACTCTAGGACAGTAAGCATTTGAGGAAAAAAGTCCAAATACTGTACAGTATGTGCTATTAGAGTAAAAAATAAACACCTAGTGGAACATTTTCACATACCTCTATGAATTATAAAAAAATAGTTTTGAGATGGAAATAATTCAGATCCAGAAGGAGAATGGGGCTGTTTTGACTGCTTTCTATTTTTTATTTGCCATCTATAAAATATCTAATATATTAATAAATAATGAAATTGGTCAACAGTACATGCTTCAATACACAGTACAGATGCATCAAAATGTCCTATCGGCTTCTAATGAGTATAATATAGTTTAACCACACAAGGCAAGTTCAGCTAAATTAATGTGTTGAATGTGTCTTAATAACCAATATTAAGACACATTCAACCTTTTTTATTAAACGCTAAAACATATTAAATGTTTTTTTGTACTTGCAACATAATATAATGGAAAGAAACGTTTTTCACAACATATACAGTAAGTATTGTAATAGCTGCAGTATAAATGTACATACATTTACCATGGAGAAAAAAAAATCTAATCTTCAATTTACAATTTACATTGTAACATTTTTAAATGTATGGCTATAAACATTAATGTTGAATAATTCACTTATAAGTAGAGTAGTTTTGTAAGTCCTAACAAAACCTTTTTAAATCAACATCTGTATCAGGGAATTAAGGTTACATTTATGAGATATGGCTAATTCTCTCCGTAACTCAAATGGTTCTAATTACTTTTACAAACCTTAGGCTTAGTTGTGAGTAAAAAAGTCAATGCATTCTTTGTAAATTTGCTGTCTCCCATCAATTAAGTATTTGTTCTTAGAGAACTTAGATACTGAGAAAAACCAAGTGAAATTAAACTTTGATCCTATAGTATACTGCACCCACTCAGCACCTTAGCTCAAAACATCAGGCAGTTCCAGCTTATGAAATGCACTTTATGTGGGCAAATATTTGGCTTATACCCCAAACATGATGCAAAAATGACATCACAGTGCTTAATTTTCTGAATAGACTCTTAGTGTAGAAACAGTGTGTTCACAGAATTGTGGTTTGAGTTATCAGCTAAGGCTACATACTGAGCAATTCCGATTAAAGGCTCATAGTATTAGTAGAAACTGTTGCATCCAGATGGATCAGTTACTCTGTTTTTTTTCTAAAACAAGGTATGTTCTATGGACAGGCATGGTTGGTCTTAGAGTCTATTACTAATTGTAATACTAATGCTATTAAATACATGGTCAAACAATTATATTACTTGTACTAATATTAAATATCATTATTGTCATCATAAAAAATCAGTGTTCTAGACCTATGCTATGCTAGACCTACGCAGCAATTTTAACAAATAATATGTTACATTTATTTTCTTCAAGGATTAACACTCATTTATATGTTACATAATGTGAAGCTAATCATACCAGCTTGATGTGTTAGTTTGTAGCCAGCACATCTATCCAAAAATGATTTTATATCACACTGTCTCATAATAACCACTTGGAGGCTCACATTCCATAGACAGAAGAAAGACAAGCATTTCCTTTCCCTTCTTTACAGTATATTGAGAAGACTTATTTAGATCTGACATTGCTTCTGAAATCTTGTAATTATCACATGCACTATGCATATACTATAATTAATTGCGTAATGCTTTTTAGCAAGAACAGGAGGAAAAATATATATTGTGCTGTTCTTTAAGCAGGTACTGTCCTGTATCATATACTGTACAATATCATTCTGATCTTCTCTATAATTTATTATAATTCTTTAAATGACAGTTTTAAGTCCCTAGCATTTTTTTATTAAATATATTTTAAAAGCTCCTCAATTGATGAAAAGCTCCTCAGTTATTACAAAATAAGTGGTCTACTTTATATCGCAGACATTCAGGAAGGTTAATGTATTAAGAGCTTCCAGTGCTGGCAAAAAGCAACCGTAATCTGCCTCTCCCCTTACCTATAGAGTGTAAAGGTCAGCTTGCTCCAGATTGCTTAGGACTTGTGGACCTGGTCAACAAGTCCTAATGCAGTAAGCTATGTTGTGTGGCAGATTTTACACTGGAGTGGCTATAAATGTTTACATCCTTAGCACCATGAAGAAAAAGCTATTTCCAAGCAGAACAGGATATGCAAATTGTATAGAAGCTGACATTTTTTGTTTGTGGGCTAGCACCTGCATGCAGAGCCTATGTGCTTTAAATGTGAAATTCTTCTTACAGAAGCATGTAACTCACAACACAAATACTCATCTAGATACAGACAAGCACACATCATCCACCTAGTTCACTAGTGGTCTTGGTTATCAGGTTATTAATCTTTTCTCACAACATAACACCTGTGACTGCACTACATGGATAACAGGCATGGTTATGTTAGCTGTGTGAAAGTTTTAACACGTGTTCTGCAACTTGTTAAACATTGTTATCTCAATCGTGCACATTTTATGGTTATACTGAATAAACTAAGTTTCTGTTCTTGTGTCAAAAAATATTTTCTTTAAAGTGGGAACTAAAGATCTACCAACACTTGCTTCCGAAGAAATTATTAAACATCAGAAATTTGTCAGATCTTTTCGCAGTTATAGTACTTTTATGTATACATGACTTGAGTGAGATTGAGGCAAATATCTAAGATTTATGTTCAGGAGGGTGAAGAAAGTGTTCAGACATCAGCTTTCTGAGCATGAAATCCGCATTGTATCTCTTTTGCAATTTAACTCTTTCCAGACTGTATGGCATCTTGTCAGTTTTCTGTATGTCACCTTTTAAATCCCTTCAAAGAATTATATAAAGAGCTCACAATAATACTAGTATGATCTGTATTCAAGTTTAGACTATCAAAAACACCCTTTATTTGTCTGAACTCTGTTTTGTTTCTGACATTTGAAACAACTGCCATTTATTCTACATTCATTATTAATCACTATATGTCGAATAAACAATCCAACACTGAATGACGAGCACACTGGAAATAGAATTTACAATGTTTTATTCTTATTAAGGGTCAAACAATGGCTTCACTTTTTGTTCATATCAACAAAACAGCTTTATATGTTGAACATTATACTATATTCAGGGCTGTAGGCTGTATTGTGCTGCAAGCAAAACAGTGCTAGTGATTATTGAATATTTACTATATATTTAGAAAATAAAACATTGAAATGTATATGCAGTCTGGTAAATAAATAGCAGTCATGCAATAAAGATTAATTAAAGTAACATTGTTTATTCTAGTAAATATGTTTTAAGAGCTATATTCAGGCCATGCTTCTCTTTTGAAAGGAAAGACTTTCAAACACATTCCCAATTTTGTTAAACATGCTGTGGATGTTAAAGAACATGATATTACACAACTTTCTCTATAAGCATCTTAATAGATTCCAAGAGTTGCGATTAAGCAAAGTAGTTTCCCCTCCCCACACTTGCTCCTTCATTATGATTACATTGCACAGCAATAATATGTACTGGGAAAGTTGCCTTACCACAGATACCACTGACAGGCAGTACTGAAAAACAAAGGTGTAATTTACTTTCTACTTTTTTTCTTGCTTGTATTACCCAGTTCTTGTTTACTTAGCCATTAATAATTTCTATTTAATAAAAAAATAGTTAGTCTCATGAATTGTCATAGTTATGTAGAACTTGTTCCATGTTAATTTATTTTTGGAATATTTCAAAGCACACGGGATAATTGGTTAAAAGCCAATCTGCAGGTAATATACCACATAACTGAAATGAAAGGAAAACAGAATTATAATTCAACCTTGTGCCTATATCACATTTACACCTCATTGTAAAATATCCTGCACTCACAATTCAGTATTTTGATATTTAGAAATATGTTCAATCAAAACTAAGCTGAGATTTTTGTGGACATTTCTTGCTCTCCGCATGCTATATATTATCATTTTTATATTTTACTGTACATTGTCTTAAATCAGTAAAGGTTCTGTAAACCACATCTGTGGTCTCATGTGAACGACACATGCAGTCCAGTTTCTTCTGTTCTTTATTAGTGATCATTTCATAACCAGGAACTATTGTTTACGTGGCTGAACAATGTAATTCAATGTTAGGAGAGAAAACTGGCCTGCGGCCATAAGAGCTAGGATTATCATCTCATCAAATAGTCTTAGGAATTGAACAGAGCTGGACGTTAATACTTGGATGTTTGTTCCTGATTGCAGTTAATCCCAATTAGATATCTGTGTTCAAGGCATTCTGGGGTACCCCTCAGAACACTGTGCTTCAGGTTGTCAAACCTACTGTGTCTTCTTTATTTACTCAATACATTTCAGAGGCTGTGGCATTGAAGTGCTGCTGGTTCAGAGTGATAATATTCTTTACATTATACAGTGTCTTTCACAAATGACATCACAATAGGCTATTTAACCATATCAAAACAAAAATTGGATCCTTATAGAAATTATTAAAAATATATGTTTTCAGAGGCATTACCATAAATATGATATCAAACATATCATCTATAGTAGGTTTAGTATAAACATTCAGAATATGTCTGATCAAAATTCGTTTTAAATTAAGAATTAACTTTCACAACTTCAGTGTTTAATAACACACAGGGGAATATAGTTTCATCACAAAACTGAACAGCTCTCCACTACCTGTGAACAAGTCAAACACAAGATTAATAATAATAACTTACATTTTAATTTAATTGTTTCTTAATAACTAACAACACAAGCAGCTCTAACTTATCCCTCTAAATCCTGTGCATACTTTATTCATTATTCAGTAATGCATTATTCATGAAACATAAATTTCGTTTTTAACAGGTAGAAAAGTTTCCAATCTGATCTAGTGTCATTTTGATTTGATATTGTATCTATTACAGTATTACACTATTACATCATCTATATACACATATACATATTCCATTTCTAACTTATTATTAGACATAGCCCTCCAGAGGTCATTTCACCTGGAATAGATGTGCCATTAAACATTATATTTAGCATTATCTTGGAAAGTATAGACAGTAAAGTATAGGTTGAAGGCTTGTATTCCAGATATCCCTAAAACACATCTTAAACATCAGAATTTTCATGTCTTATTCAGTAAACACACACTAGAAATACATATAATATATAAACAACAAAGATGTTTCACTTTTTTTCTCTTCAATAGTCAAAGTTATGGCATATGTAGGATCTTTTTTTCAATGGCTAGTTCATTACGTCTTCTACTTTAGATAAAAATGTGATAATTATAGAACAAAGATGAAAAATCTGCTTAAGCAGAGTTCTGACATGGTTATCTTAGCCTTCCAAAGTAGTAAAAAATTAGGAAAAACATTTAAAGAATGTATGATGATGATGATGATGATAATGATGATGATACAGGTAATGCTGCAGGCAAACAAACAAAGGAAAACAGATAAAACTTTTGCTTTGGATATCTATAACCACCCCTAAATCTGTAAATGGTTAGATTTCAATGAGTGACAACTAGTTTCACCTATCAGAGGAGCTAAATTAGCTGCAAAGAAAGGAGTGCTACTTCCATTTATCCATTAGAACCCTGTTTGTCAACATTTTTTTTCTGTGGTTATAATTTGGATTTTTGTGCAGAAAGATTTTCACAGCTTTACAGTATAAGAACATAGGGTTTTTTAAATTTTGCGATTTTGCAAGGTTCTAAATGTTTTTACTGTAAAATGGCAGGGCTAATAAGCAGCTTGTGGTCTATTAATAGAGCACATCTTTTCTTATTGCTGCTAAAAATGATGACATTGACATTTTATGTGTTTTTATGCTGTATGTGTTATGTTATGTGTTTTTATTTCTGAGTTCAGCACTGGATCATACATTTGTACTTTTTAAAAAAATAGTTTCACTGCTGTGAAAAGAAAGTGAAAAACATTAGAAATTTTGCAATAGGTAAAATGGTGATACTTTTTTAATATACAGTATGTGACAGCAAGTATTGAACCCCCTACACTATGGTATAACCATAGTTGCATGTGTGGCTCAATACAATATTACTGTACTTGCCAATGAAAAGATGAATTCATAGTTAAAAATGTACAGCTTTACCTCATGTGGACCTCTTCAAGAAAAGTAAATTCAGTAAACTCCCGGTTTAACAGACTTGACAGATACAATCTGATAAAGGGGGATTTTGTCTGTAAATTCAGAATTTTACTTTGTCATATGCAATTTAGTTTCCCCAGGAAATCTGTATTCCCCTCCAAAATGCACACGTTGTTAAACTTTTTCCCCTTTCTGCTGTTGGGGACACATGGTTTTTCCCATCATCCACATAAGGATAAAGATACACATAGCCTTTGTGTGCTTTCTTTCGGGTTCTCCTGTCTTGTGAAAGCAGGAGGATAACCTGGGGGATATCCTCACCAGGTGCCCAAACCACCTAAACTGGTAATCCAGATGAGTAACAACTCTACTACACCATCCTCCTGGATTGCCGTGACAGGGTGATGGGCATGTGTCTTATAATGGCTGCAAATTTGAAGGATCCATCCATCCATTTTCCTACCACTTTATCCAATACTGGATCAAGAGAAAAGCCGGAGCCTATCCCAACAAGCAACAGAAACAAGGCAGGATACAGCCTGGATGTGACGACAGTACATCACATGTTAGAAGCAGAATCATAGAAATGTCTTTTAATTTGAAAAATCTGCTTTGGGAAAATATATATTAAGTGGAATTAAAAATCTCTTTAGAAAATTCTGTTTCTGACATTGTGAAGCAATTAAATCTGCATATATACCATAATTTAAATAGATTTAAACATTATTGTGGCTCTTACTGTTTTCCCATTGCTTTTAATAATACAAACAATATGCAAGTAATGCTAAGGAAAGTGATACAAAACCGATACCTCATTGGAGTGACAAGGAAAATAGTGGGAAAGCTACACAGGTAGTTATAAGCTGCTCTACACTGTAGAAAGATTAGTACTGTATGTTGGAAAATTAATATATTGTATGTTGCATCTGAAACTTAAAGTGTCTTTTCCCCATGGATGGGATGTGTCAGATAATAGGATAAGCTATTAGTGTTCACATCAATCATTGCAACTTGTGCACATTATTTTAAGTGGAAAGAGCGAAGGAGCATACAAAAGCAAAATAAGATACTAAACTTTCAAAAGAAAAAAAAACAACCCAATCCCAACTACTCTCTTGAAATAAAAACACACTCCATTTAAGGTTCTAAGATGTTCACCCTTTAACACTAGATCTAGGACTATGTTGTAAGATATAGAGGCATCCATATTTAAAGGTCCATTGTGATGTTATAGAACTTCCAAGTGAGTATAAGATTTTCACAATAGACAAATAAATAAAAGTTGTGGAGGAGTAATATTACATGTATCTCAAACATGAAGTACAGAGCAGAAAATGAAACCTGAAGAAGCAGAAGCAGAATCTTTATGGGTGAAACTTTAAAAAATAGCATGTTTGACAATATGAGTATGCTACAGACAACCATGATTCAATGCCAATCGGAACAGTTCAATATATGTTGAGATTAGGAATGTTTGAAGCAAAACAGAAACACCATTAAAGAGGAATTCAGCTTCCTTCCAGAGACTGGGATCATTTCTCTGGGAGCTGAGAGGCTGCATTTGCAGTGGTGGAAATAACTGTTTTTAGTGCAGTTTGTAAAGGCACCTATAAGAAGTGGTTTTTGTATTGATCTAGTCTTTTCAAGCAATAAAGACAGACTATAAAGGGGAACAGAGGTGAGACAGCCGCTAGGGAGTTATGATCATAACACAGAATGTTCTGCAATACTTTTTAAATCTCTGAAGGCAGAGGCTGAAGAATATTGTTTAACATTTTAGAGAACCAGAGTGAAGAAATTAGGAAAAGTTCAAAATCGTCAGACTACTGTCTGACAGTGACAAGGCATTAGTACAAGAAGGATAGTTACACAAATTAAAAAATGTAATGTCAGAGGTAAAAATAGGTTCATTTTCCAAAAGAAATCTAAGTATAGCAAAAGAGCATCATAAGCGAAAACTAGCAGTGTTGTTTGTTTTCAAGTACTTTTAACATTAAATGCACAGGAAACATAGAAGCAAAGTGTCTGAAAGACAACAATAGCTTAACTCTACTAGGTTAAAAGGGAATAGCTAAAGTATTCAGCAACAAGTACACAGGCAACAGGCTTCAGGCAGAAGAAGGACCCAGTCCCAATGAATTCCAACAGAAGTATAACCACTATTAAATATGTACCATTACTTAGGATATTTCATCAGACAAATAGGAAAGTAGAGGTTCTCATAGCCCTGGAAAATGGAAAATGTAACACCAATCCATAACACAGTCAAATATGAGACAGGAAAGTACATATTAGGACAATAAATGTACCATATATTAACAATATAGCAATATAATTTATTGTGTCACCTGAAGAAGGCTCCACAGCCGAAACATTGTGTTTTCTTTCTTCTTTTTTTTCAGCATGGAATAAACCTATTACATGTCCCTACAGTGTGTTTTGTATTATTGTATATAGTGTTGTAACAGAAAGAATAAGGTGCTGGATCCCGAGATGAAGTAAAACAGATGAGTTTATTGCATGCAAGGAACAATAAAGCCGAAGTCTTGTTCCATGTGCTGGTACAAACTTTTAGGTTATATAGTCCTTCCTTGCTGCTTCGGACGTCATTCTGTGTTATGGTAAGGGGGTTAAGTCATGGCATTTGGCCAGTTAAGAAGCCCTGGCCAAATGGTCAGTTTAAGACTATGCCCCCAGGGGGTTCCTTGCTCGCATCTGGAATCCTTATCAGTTAACCCCCTTTCCTGCCATAAACCCCTGTTGCTTGGAAGTCTAATTTTCAGGCAGAACTGACTTAAGTTATTAACCCTTTTTACATCTTGTCTCTTACTTCATTCCCCCCTTATAAAATATGGCATACGTCAGGACTGTCTATTTTTACACATACAATGTCAGGGCAGATCTTTCCTTTTTAGATGTACAGGCATGCATTACCATGACATTGTGCGTTCCACGGTTACAACAAGATGTTATTGATGTTTTTGTACAATTGATAGTTACAATTATACACATAAAACAATCCTAATCCTACACATACATAAAGTCCTACCCCAGGACCCAAACGCAGACCTCAGCCATGTGGAGATCTATCGTCAGGATCTTGGAATAGCAATATTGACCCAACTCCGATTATAATTTTTTGGCTGATAGATATGCCAACACCCGGAATGTATTGATACCATATCCCCAGTAATGCTCCTCAGGCCTAACAAGCACACTGTTGGTCTTAGGAAGCATCAGACACAGAAAAGGTAACAACATCCTTCTTTCTGTTCACTCAGTCTCTAGTGCTGTGGGTCGGTGAAAGTGCGATGTGCGGATACAGCGATCTCATCCTGTCACTCAGATGGCACACTCAGTAGTTAGTGGCACTTGATATGGTCCCTCCCAACAGGATTGCAACGTCTGGCAGGGTATCTCTTCTTCACCTACACCCACTCGCCAGGTATCCGGTCGTGTCTCCCCTCTACTGGAGGTCCCCAAGCGTCCAGCGAACAGGTGGAACGAGCCCTGTGCTCCGCTTGAGTTAACAAACCTACAATACTTTAATAGAGAGTTAGTAAATTCATCAGTGCGTTAGCCAAACTTGGCCTCCAGGGAGTTTCTTTGGCTGCCCGTGATGATCTCAAATGGGCTCAGTCTCAGTTCCGTTTGCTCCAGCCCGCAAACCGCACAGGACTGCAGGTAGAGCATCTACCCACGGTGTTCCTTCAGTTGATATTTCCTTATTTGGTCTTTCAGACTGTGGTTGATGGGGTCAATGTGACTTCCAACTTACCCCTAGTGAGGCAATTACAGCCTGGCACACCTTCCCAGTGTAGTATGCCCCTAGATCAGTATCCAAGGGGCAGGGCAGTCCGTACCATGGGATCATCTTTGTCATACACTTGGGTATGCGCCAGCCCACATCCCATCATTATACAACCCCACATTCTTTACACATTTTTTCTAACCACTATTAAACATCTATTAAAGCCCTCAACCTGAATTCTCAACTTTCCCCAATAGAGGTTTCACAAGGGTCTCAGACTCCCGCTATCATCTGGCATCTGCATCTGCATGGATGTTACCTTGAGTTACTGGAATTCTTTATTTATTGTGTTATTTACACCTTACTCAAGCTGCTTCTGTCGGCAGCTGTAAAACTACAAATCAGTTCAGAGATAAGCCCAGTATTCTTAACTGGAGTCCCTGCCGTTGTGAGAGAATCCTATTTCTCCATAGCCATCCAGAATTGTGGCCTACATGCAACAAATACATACATTATATACATATACAGTAACCCTTTAACATCTTTCTTTTTACAATCTTCCATCAGTGCTCTTAACTGGCTTGCTGCGCTGAGGCAATGGAGGGGCATTTCTAATTGTTAGCACCTCGAATTCTGTTGTAACGGCTCAGCCTGTTCTCTGTTCTCCCTCATGCACCAGAGAGGACCCATCAGTAAACAGTATTACAGTTTCTTAAATTTTTACGGTCCCCCACCCTTTGGCTACATTATCTAATGGTATAATAGTGCCTACCTCCATGCTCCTGTGTCAGCACAGCTGCCCAGAACCCTTTGTCCACACTTACATACAAAGGAATGGTTGATCCATCTGAGGAAACCCCAGTCTCAGCACCTGTGAGAGAGCTTGTTTCAAATTATTACAGGCAGCTTTTGCTGCTGGAACCAAAACAATCTTGTCCTTGTACTGCATACCCCCCTTAAGCAGCCATATCACCCTGCAACTCACAACTGGCAACCCACTGAAGCTAAGCAGGTGTGAGCCTGGTCAGTACCTGGATGAGAGACCTCCTGGGAAAAACTAAGGTTGCTGCTGGAAGAGGTGTTAGTGGGGCCAGCAGGGGGCACTCACCCTGTGGTCCATGTGGGTCCTAATGCCCCAGTATAGTGATGGGAACACTATACTGTAAACAGGTGCCGTCCTTCGGATGAGACGTAAAACCGAGGTCCTGACTCTCTGTGGTCATTAAAAATCCCAGGGCTCTTCTCGAAAAGAGTAGGGGTGTACCCCGGTGTCCTGGCCAAATTTCCAATTGGCCCTTACTAATCATGGCCTCCTAATAATCCCCCTCTATGAATTGGCTACATTACTCTGCTCTCCTCCCCACTGATAGCTGATGTGTGGTGAGCGTTCTGGCGCACTATGGCTGCCGTCGCATCATCCAGGTGGATGCTGCACATTGGTGGTGGTGGAGGAGAGTCCCCATTACCTGTAAAGCGCTTTGAGTGGAGTGTCCAGAAAAGCGCTATATAAGTGTAAGCAATTATTATTATTATTATTAAGCAGATCTGTTAAAAGTTGTGCTCACCCCGTAAAAACATTGCACCCATGCCCTGTTAAAATTACACAATGCTCGACACAAAAGGGCCTTATCATAACTGCTTAATATTAGACACTCTAAACCTGAAGCAACTCAGACTTGTGGGTTTCCTCGTCAGGGGAAGCACTCAGAATACCATCAACATACTGAGTGATCACAATCAGTTGAAGCCACGTGATACCCTGTTCTGGATAGTCATTCTTTGTAATGCATAATATTCCAAATCAGATCTGGGATAAAACCACCCACATTCGTGTGATAAGTGCACGTGAATATTAAAATCTGGTACTCAGCAAGTAAAACTTGCTGCCCCTATATTCCTGTGGCCTCCTGCCATCTTCCCCTATACATTGCTCTATAGCACACTGTTGAACAGAGGAGTGAAATAAGCATGACAGTAGTGCTCCAGTATCCCCTAACAGAGAAACCAACACTCCATTAACAGTAGATTTTTATCCACTGGACTGGGACAGACTTAGGGAGGCTACAAGGGATTTACAGGATCTAATCGTTAGGTAAACAGATCTTCTCACAAGACGTTATTCTCCCCAGTCTTGATTCTAAGCCTACAGCGTTTCAGCATGTCTGGTTTCGAGACATTCGAATAAATCCAAATTGTTTCCAATATGCAACTAATTGTATAAAAATACAAAAACTGTTTATCTAACTACTTTTACGTTCACCTGTACTGTCCTTATACGTTTCAGATGCTCTCATATTTTCCAATCTCCTTAAGTTGATTTTCGTCAAGTCTCTTTAGTTACGTCTCTAGCCAGTCCCGCTGGCTAAACACACTCGCACCGTCATTTAGTATACCAAAACTCACAGTTACACACATACATGCCGGCACACAAATTCATAAAACACACATACACATTGATATATTTTTCTCTTCGTACTACAATGTGCTGTATTCTTGTTTCACTTCTACATGAATCCTTTTAATTGATTCATGTAGAAGTGAATGATTATTTCTTCAACATAAGTTTAAGACAAACATGATTGTTCATATCCAAAAAACTCAATTTTAATTCCATCTGTCCATAAGATATAATTATAATTTTCTTTTAGATGTATAGGCTTTCTCTTTTGTTGGTACCGTAGTTTTTGACTCTTTGTATTCCACTTTGTATTTAAGACATCCAACTATTAACTCAGGATTTACAGTTGACTCACAGTATATGGTGGGAATAAGTAGCTTTAAATGTCTCAATAATGGACACTACAATTCATTTTTTTTGTTGATTCAGCACTTATAGCTATTCCGTAACTTATGGAAGGCATGTCAATGCGATTTGCCTGAGGTCTTTGAAAAGCCTTCTTGCAGGAAGATGATGCTACTACTGGAAGTATTTGTTATCTTTTAATACCTCATAAGGACAAGAAACCTCCAAGGTCTATATGTAGTTCTGGAGGATTACTATTCTTAGTAAATTATTAGTATATTTGTTTTTGTTGAATATTCTTTACAGTAAAACAAAGATGTATGAAAAAATATTTCTCACATGCTAGCTGTGGAAGTTAAGAAGTTGGTGCTTTTCTGTCAGTAGTGCAGATGTGGCTAGATGATACATACATACAGTACATGGTACATGTTTATAAATTAATTCAGTGGGAGCAGTAGTGCAAAAGGGTTGTTTTACATTAGATTACTGATACTGCAAAAATGAAGAAAATCTAAAGTACTATATACAGTATGCAGGTTGCCTCATACTGTTTAGAACAAATTAAAGGCCATCACTAAAGAAAAAAAGCTATCATATTTTGTTAGCTCCTGGCCTGTGGAGTCTTGCAATGATGAATAACAAATTCAGACAATACTAGTAAAGGGTCACCACTACCTGTGAAACAATATGAAAGACAAATCCGAAGACAATAATACCAAACTGCTGTATGTGTGCCAAGAAAAAGACTGTTTTTTTTTATTTAATGTGAGTCTTCCACTGACTTTAAAATTAATGTAGTCCCCTACACTACTGTTTTTTTTTCAGTTGTCTTTCATATCTAGGGATTTTTTTGTATTTCAAATAGTTTTGCAACTGCTTCATACTATATGAGTGGAGAGCAGCATGAAATCTACAAAAGAACAATAGAAGTTGATTCTATGGTGAAAAGTAGACAAGTAGAAAAGAAAAACATGACATTTTAGTTGTGGAGCCTTTGTACATTGAAAAGAAAACATTATACCTTTTCTTCTTTCCAGTTTTCTGTATGGAATTAACCTCTGTTTTAATATTATCACTAGAAGAAGGTGTGAGGACATACGGGGTGTGTGCAGCATGGGGGTGGATTTCTCAATAGAGAGTGACATGTTGCCGTGGTAACCACAGCTGAGAATACTGAGTGGTAATTAGCCTCATCTGTTGAAGTGGCTTAAGAACACACCAAACACTTCCCAGAGGAAAGATTAAGCTAGACTTCAGTCTTGCGTTAGCTGAAGGCGAGAGAGGATATGCTCTCATGGTCTACAGAGGCTCGGCTGTGAGAGAGCCAGGTCGAAGCAGGAAGTAGCAGATGTGAGATGCTTCTGGTGTGGGTGCTTAGGTGTGGGTGTAGGTATAACCCCAGTTACAACCCCAGTAAGGGGGTGAATGGGAGCAATAATACCAGAGGGGATTGTATATGAAAACCCAGAAGGGCCTGAGATGAGTCTCAGTCTCGTAGAAGACTGACGAAAGAAACAGAGCCTCAGAAGAACAACGATTTTTAGGGACACTGGCCTGGTATTTTAGAGAGCAGTGCTGTCTGCTGTGCGAAAGTGTGATAGTGTGTTAAAGTACTGTATGAGAACAAGTGTATTGAGTGTGGTAGGGTCCATCCGGCCACCGGCCTCTGGTGTGGATACAGTGGTGGTTGGGCACAGGTAAGGTGCATTGGAAACACTTGGGTTATAGTTAGTGTGTAAGACTCAGCCTGGTGGAGCCAGGTGAGGATGCCAGTGGCTGAAGTTGGACCCAGAAGTCCAAGGGCTGACTGATGAGACAGCCAGTAGCCATCATGAACTGGGAGCAGAAGGCTCTGTGTTGGGAGCATGGAAGCTCCTAGCAAGTGTGTCATCAGGATAAAGCTCGTGGAGCCTGGATATCCACGAGCAAAGGGCTCGGTGAGACGAAAAAAAACCCCAAGCAGGAACGTAGCAGGATTGTGATGGAATCTCTGGGCCTGAAATCCACGAGCGAAGGGCCCAGAATTTTCAGTGTATGTGATACCACATGTCTGGGCTACCCCGAGGAGAGGGCCAGTGTCAGCGCCACTCTCGGAGGAGAGTACATGTACAGGTGTAGAAAAAGTTCCCCAGCAGACAAATAGGTGCAACTATGGAGCGTTGGACACCTGTCCTTGCCCAAGTGGCGACCCCTACACCCGAAGTGTCACAAAGGTAAGGATCAACATGTTTACATTAAACAATACATAATTAAAAATATAAAGTTGTTATATGAAACTGAAGATTTCAAAAAAAATTAAGCATTACATCTTTAGCATGTAAATTAGCAAGTATTGCTAATCTGGCCATATATTAGGAATGTGATTGTTATTTGTTATTTGCTACTTTCTCCAGGAAAAAACACTCCAAATATCAACTTGGACAGTCACAAACCATCTTAAAAATATTAATCCCAAAAATGTTCAATTTGAGAATTTAAAAGGTAAATTAAAAATATTCACTTTAAAAATGTGCATACAGTACATCATTTAGTAATTTAACAATGTCATTGAAAGGTGGCGAAAACATTTTCAGAACATAGTATGTCAAAAATTGAATGTATAAGACATATCCTGTATACTGGATATACACTATACGTGATTTCTTCATATATTACTTTCTGCCTTGACAAAGAAATCCCTACTAAGAGCATCACTATTTACCCAAATAATAAACCTAGTTTCACCCAAGAGTGCAAGCGTACTCTATAAAAAGAATAAAAAGAAGAGGCTATTCTACTGTGGATCACTTGAGAAAATAAGTAAATAAAGAAATTAAACATGCAATATGGCAAGCAAAAATGATTTATAATAACAATGTTGAGGAGAACTTGTACTGCCCGGTAGAAAATTAAAACTATGGCTGCAGTCAATATCAGTGAGGGCTTGCAAATTCATCCTACTGGTTGGAATTAGTGGACATACCCTATCTGACAATTTAAATATGTTTTTACTTTTTTCTCCATTTCTCCATTTTTCTCCATTTACTTAATTTCTCAATTCAACTCGATTATCTCTAATAGCTACTTACTCCAGGAAAAACACTGAAAATATCAATTTGTACTGTTCTGTCATAAACCATTTTAAAAAGATTCTGGTCAACAAAGCAGCAGGCCCAGATGGAATATGTGGCAGAATTAATGTTTTGTGCTGAAGGACTGAGTGGAGTTTTTCAACACCTGTTCCAGCTCTCCTTAGACTCTCAGTGACTTCAGGCCAATAGCTCTGACTCCATTAGTATTGAAGACTAATTGAAGAATTGAAGAAAAATAGTTAAATCACATATAGTGGCTGCAATAGAGTCAGATCTTGACAACCTACACTTTGCATACCATCCTAAAAAAGGAATTGAGGATGCTAAAATATTTATACTAGAAACATTTAGTGTTCCTCAGAAACATTTAGAGCAGAAAAAAAATTGTTCCTCATAAACATTTAGAGCAGAAGAACTATTCAGCTAGACTTTGCTAATTTCTTGTCAGCCTTTAATACAATGAGGCCACACATTTTGATTGAAAAACTAATCATACATTTCAAATTAGATCATCTGCTTATCATGTGGATCATTAGTTTTCTAACCAATAGACCACAAAATGTATCCTTTAATGTTTTGGCATCTAACTCTGTACTTCTACTGGTTAACCACAAGGTGTTCTTTCACCCTCCTTTTCATCTTATATTCTGATGACTGTCGAAGTAACTATGAAAATCATTATACAGATGCAGCAATTCAAAGTGTGCGGTACAGACACGTACCACAGGTAATTGGCTGCGGTGTCGCGTATCATGACGTTGGGTACCGCGGTATGTGATTGGTTGACCGACAGGGGCACTCGTGGTCCGTTGGTCTGTCGTGGAAAGACTTACTGTAAACGTCTTTACTGTGCCTGTTGTAGATATTGAATTTTACCACTGAAGGGAAATCTTAGTAGCTGAGCATAAAAAGAATAGGAGCATACTGTAACGTGTGTGAAGGCCATAAACGATATTAATTTTGGAACATAAACATACAGTATATAGCTGGTCTTGGTACTTTAAAGAAAAAAATACACACCAGTATTCCATTTCTCCCTAAACATTCTAAACATCGAAATCTTTAACTAACGTGATACCAGAGTCAACAAGCATACTTTTAGAATTTGATTAATAGGGAATATAATATGGAATCGCGTATCTAAAGAATTTAATAACGGTATGATTATATTCGTGTACTGCGACAGGGCTGTGTAAGGCTGTTTCGCCTCCCTGTTCATGCGAGCTGTCTTGTAGCCTACTGGTCTACGTGTGTGACTAACAACTCGCAGGTTGTATGTTTGAATCCAGCTGGTGCTGGACTTTTCTTTTAACAAACATTTCTTCAAAAAAATAGAATAGCAATATTATGGACAATCAATTGACTTTTATATTACAAACTATCGCAACATGATCGATTCTAAGTCATTTTTGATAAGAATGAATAGTCACCTTCTTCCCTTCTGACAACGGTCCCTGCTTCTGCTTCCTGCTTCTATTGTGTGTGTGTGTGTGCAACAGAGTAAATTTTTATAGAGAAATGGAGGCTGGACAGTATGCGTTACAATATAAACATTTATATTGATTTAAATCGTGTTCTGATTTAAATCACAAACGCGTATTTAATTATATGTGTTTTTTAATCATAATCAGGCTAATGCAACATAAATTGATACAGTATCTTTGTCTTCTAAGTATCTTAATAAACTTTCAGCATAGCTTTCTACCCGTCAAGATTTATATTTCTTGGGATTTTGGGATCAAACGTGGAAGGATTAGATTGTAATCGTTTTTATTAGTCAAATACGTGATTGTATTTCTGAACGTTATGTGACACCTACAGTAGTTCACTGCTTTAAATACATCGAATTAAGAAAGTTATGTGTAGCACTTTAGATCTTTTTTCTGAACCAGGGAAAATCTGATCATGTTTCTCTATAACAATAATAAAAAACTTTATTTTACATATCGCCTTTATAAGTGGCATCTCAAAGCAATACAGTAGATCGACCAAATTAAATACCAGACAATCGCAAACGTGTTTTCAATAAAATTATTTTATTAATTCAGCAGTTTGTGAGAGGGACATCCAGCAGAGAGAGACACACACACCGGTTTTCATTGACAAAATTGTTTTTTTTCAATTCCTCTTGTCTAACAGGAATGTTTTATTTGTGGACAGACTGTTAGACTAGAGGAAAAGACCGCCTCCTCCTACGAAGCATTAATCGCGTATCTAAGGAAAATTGCAGTATACCTTTGTTCATGCACATCATTATACAGTATCTCATTTTGTATTTCAATAAAAAAAATCATTTGCCCAGCCACTATTGTTGTTATTGTTTTTATCCTGTAAAGCGCTTTGAGGAGCGCCACACCATCCATACACAAAGCAGAAACTGATTGTATTTTCTGATAACATACAAGTGCAAAGATTACAGATTTTAATCGTCTTTTTTCTGAACCAGGGAAAATCTAATCATGTTTCTCTATAACAATAATAAAAAACTTTATTTTGCATATCACCTTTAAAAGTGGCATCTCAAAGCAATACTGTAGACCGTAAAAACAGTTAAAAGGGACCAATACCAGACAATCGCAAACGCGTTTTCAATAAAATTATTTTATTCATTCAGCAGTTTGTGAGAGGGACATCCAGCAGAGAGAGAGACACACACACCGGTTTTCATTGACAAAAAGTAATTGTTTTTTTTTTTACATTTATTTTTACATGTTTTGTTTGTGGACAGTCTGTCCACAAACGTGAGACTGTCTTTCTCAGACTTACATTCCCGAATGTCCCCCGCCCCGGTCAAAAATCCTAGGAAGAACACGAAACAGCCTGTTAATAAAATTGTTACAATTTTGTTCGGTCAGTTCTTCCTCCCAGAATTTATAGATCGCATCGATCAGTTCCTGCTTTGTGACAGGCTTAGCGGTTTTCCGAGCGTAGTCTTTCAACGAATGCCAAACCATTTCTATCGGATTTAGATCTAGGGATTCGGCTGGAGTTTTCACCCAGTTCACTCCTTCTGCTATAAGCCTCGCCCTTGCTGCTGTGTGTTTCGGATCGTTGTCTTGAAAGAGACGGTGCCTTGATCCAAACTGCTCCCTGATATATGGGGCAGCATGCTGTGTGATCACGACTTCCTCGAAGAATACATGGTCCATAATTCCTTCGAAAATAAGAAGTGGTCCCGGGCCTCTTCTAGATATACCTCCCCAGACGTGAACCTTCAGTGGATGTTTGGGCTTTGGCTTGTCCACATATCTCCCCTTTTTGCAAAAAAAGGAAATTGGAAACTGTTCTAGAGCCACTGTTGGTTCGTCGGTGAAAAGTACATCCTGAAATGCCTCCCCCTGTTCAATCCATTGGAGCGCTTGCTTGAGTCTTTCCTCTTTGTTTTTTAGCCTTATCATGGGGCATGTGTTGGTTTTTCTGTATCTCCATCCAAGCCTCCTGCGTACTCTTCTTATCGATGTCGGGCTTATATTCGCACCGAGGTCAGCCCATAGCCGTCTTTGGACTTGCATCGCCGGTAGCTCATCATTTTCATTGGTCAGTTTGTCGATAGCTCGCACAATACGACTTGAAAAAAAAGAGATCAGCAGTTAGTTTTAAACCGTCCTCGGTTTAGATTCTCTTTGCCTCCTCTCCCCTTTATAATGCCGTCTCACTGTGCTTTCAGAAACGAAGATGTCCATCGAAGCCAACTGCTGTACAATGTCCCGTGTTGACTTCCCGTTTCTTTTCATCTTCATTATTTGGTGTGAGAGAGTCTTCGTGATTTTGGTCATTGTCCGTCCCCTTACCAAAGCGATACAGTGGTGCAGCTTGAATTCTGTACCTATATACTGTATGGTATGGTACAGATAAAACTTACACCATACCGATGAGCTAATGCCAGGGAAAGACACTCCTATTTTATTTAAAACACAATACGCCAGGAAATGTGTCTGATGCATTAGCAAGTTAAAACAATTGGGTCGAAAACCTGGGCGTAACACCATTTCCTTTTTCTGATCACTCACTTTCTGGATACACATCTCACCTGTCCTGTTCTTTGTTTTCTTGGTTTGCTGATTATGCCTGCTGCGGTCCACTCCTACCCTCACACCTAAAGAATACTATTTTAAATTTCTTGGTGCAGTTCATTAACCCTTGTATGTGCTGTCCGCGCCTAAAATGCAATTTAAAAAAAGTCAAAAACCACGCTCAAAATGCAATTTAGAGCTTAATAAGATACACTCCACAGGCAAAATTAAAGACAAAATTAAAGACAATTAAAATCTGTAATCTTTCCACTTGTACTGTGAGTCATCGGAAAGTTTCTGCTTTGTGTAAGGATGGTGAGAAAGCTGTGCTCAATGTATTTAAGGGACTTAAAAGTAAAAGGAGATGCTTCAGATTGCTTGACTAATTTTAAAAACTAAGTTATAAATGCAGACGCTCCCTCGGTGCCGCGCCGGGTGTAAATATCAAAGTATACATTCCCAACAAGAATTGTACCCATCTGTCATGCAAATAAAACACCTTGAATTGAATTGAATTGAGGGAGAGAGGGGGGGAGGGGGACAGAGATACTGTAGACAGGACTCAAGGCAAATAAGACACTTATGGGTACACAGGCATTCATGACAGCAACATACGAAACGTTTGCACATACTGTATAGTTAACTTGGTTTTCAAAGTGCAATGAAATACAATACTGTTGTTGCTGCTGTTCTGGTTGTTTTTATCCTGTAAAGCGTTTTGAGAAGCCACCTTTAAAGGCGATATATACTGTAAAACCGCTGATTCTTATGGAATGTGTTCCGCAGGAGATTCAAATTTTTATTTATTTATTTTTAATCGCGTATCTAAGGAAATCTCAGTATAACTTTGTTCATGAACAAACAGTGGCATGTTACATTATTATTAGGTTTTTTAACAAGGCTCGCCAGCTAATGTGAATCGAAACCTGTCTTGCTAGCTTTCAAAGTCGTGCATGTGTAAACGACAATTGAAATAGAGAAAAAAAGACCTGACTGACAAGATTTAATTAAATCAGATCAGTAAATCAAGGGACAAAACAACTATTGCGCCAGGGTCCTCAATGGGCTTTGACGTGCTAATGCGTTGGTTTAACAGTCCGGGTGTGGCAAGCCTCTAATGTCTCCCAACTTCGGCAAAAGGCACCCGCCTTTCATTGGAAGACAATGAACACACCCTAGCCGTACATGTGAATATAGCATAAATACACCAAGGGATTGGGTGAGCTCCCATCACAAAAAAAAAACTGCGAACCTGCACTACAGCGACCATAGTACAGTATGGAGACCAAGACCTTTTACGGGAAGAGACGGGGTGCTTCTGCCGCCCCAGCTCCCAAAGAGCGAAGGGTAAGCAAATACAGCAGACTTCATCTGAAATACGCGATTACAGCGCATATTACAAGGTATTATTGCCGTTTTGAATTTTAAATTCAATTATAATTATTTCTTCGTAGCCTGTTCTTCAAGAAAACACCGCACGGGCGAAACGATCTACCACCAGGACAGTAAAAAAGAAAGCGGTAAGACGGAAAAAAAGAAAAGTTTATTTTGACTTCTGTTCCGCGACTGATGAATACTACTGTGTGACTTTATTTCTTACATGAATTATGTTATTTTGCCACAGGCCGTGGGTCTCTGCTCTCGGCCACTGGCCAGGGTGCCAACCTGTAGAAGCAGCACCTGTATGGAGACATTTCGGCAGCAGCAGGAGCAGTACGATGCATTACTAGGGAGGATTGGGAGGCTAGAGACACTCCTGAAAATGCAGAGGAAGGAGACAGTATGTTCCAGCAGTCAAACAGTTGAGCAGCTGTCTCCCGAAAAGTTCCTCTCCCCGCCGTGCAGGTTGCAATGCCTGGCGGAAGCTCTGCCCCCCGCAGAGCACACACCGCCTCAGGATACTCCATCCCGGCCTCTCAGTTCACCACCGCTCAGGAATCTGTTGATGCCGTCCCCGCTGTCTATCTCCCCCCAGGAAGCACAGCGGAATTCACTGACGCCAGTGGGACGAATAATTCTCCCAGATGTCCAACTGCTACCCATCACCCAGGAGATGGAGGGGGGGTTGTACTTGCAGTGCATCGGCATAGACGGGAAAGCAAGAGCCGACCGCTACGCCGCCCTCGTGTTTCGAAATCTTGTGACTTTTGAAATTTACTGAGGGTGGACCACGTCTGTAAATTTCGATGGGTCCAGAGGCAAAAGTGCTAAAGATCTAAAGTGCTACACATAACTTTCTTAATTCGATGTATTTAAAGCAGTGAACTACTGTAGGTGTCACATAACATTCAGAAATACAATCACGTATTTGACAAATAAAAACGATTACAATCTAATCCTTCCACGTTTGATCCCAAAATCCCAAGAAATATAAATCTTGACGGGTAGAAAGCTATGCTGAAAGTTTATTAAGATACTTAGAAGACAAAGATACTGTATCAATTTATGTTGCATTAGCCTGATTATGATTAAAAAACACATATAATTAAACACGTGTTTGCGATTTAAATCAGAACACAATTTAAATCAATATAAATGTTTATATTGTAACGCATACTGTCCAGCCTCCATTTCTCTATAAAAATTTACTCTGTTGCACACACACACACACAATAGAAGCAGGAAGCAGAAGCAGGGACCGTTGTCAGAAGGGAAGAAGGTGACTATTCATTGTTATCAAAAATGACTTAGAATCGATCATGTTGCGATAGTTTGTAATATAAAAGTCAATTGATTGTCCATAATATCGCTATTCTATTTTTTCGAAGAAATGTTTGTTAAAAGAAGTCCAGCACCAGCTGGATTTGAACACACAACCTGCCGGTTGTTAGTCACACACATAGACCAGTAGGCTACAAGACAGCTCGCATGAACAGGGAGGCAAAACAGCCCTACACAGCCCTGTCGCAGTACATGAATATAATCATACCGTTATTAAATTCTTTAGATACGCGATTCCATATTATATTAGCAGAAAAGCTTAAAACTACAACTTTTTCACACCCTATTTCACATGCTAGTTAAATACTTCGATGCTTAAAATCGTTAGGGAAAAATGGAATACCGGTGTGTATTTTTCCTTTAAAGTGTAGTTTCACATTAACACAAGAATGTTAGAGAAATCAAATCCAACTGATGGTTCCTCTTCTTCTGAACCTTCTGAACAAAGGAATTAATAGGAGAAACTGTCTATTTTTGAAATATGTTAAACTAGTGTAGTTCCAGAGAAGACAGGAAGTTAAAAATCAAAGCCTAACAGCAAGGTTAGATGTGAATGTCTCAGCATGAAAGAGTGCTGTAAGTTAAAGAGGTGCAGCCTCAATGAGAGACATAAAACTAGAAAAAGCAAGCCTGTATGCTGCTGTGTCAAGGGTGCTGATATCAGTTTCTTAGAAGTGTTCCTGGCCAAACAGGATCATCCAGAAAGTTTTGAATTCAGACTAAGGGGAAACTGGAAGGCAAGCAGGTTATGAAACAAGTTAGGGTTGGAAAAGTTGTTAACACTAGGTTTGGTCTTTGCTACGATTCCTTATTTCCCCATAGTAAAGTGAGTTTTTGTGCACAGTTCCTTGCATAAATACCAGTTAATGAAAGCCTATGATATTAACCTATTGTTATTATGATATTACTGCAAATGATAAGTTTTTCAGGTGTCAGATATGTATTAAAAGAAGATGGATTGCAATGAAGGAGCTACAGTGTCAATCCTGACTAATATCTCTATTTAAAAAAAAATCATAATATTCTTCTATAGAGTAAGTAGACTGCTATTTGACCCAAAGGGAAATGCTTTGCTTTTTAAGCAATCAATAAGAAAATCTGAACACATTCAAAGAGCATAGATTCATTACTTTTCCCACAAGTATTCTCAGGAGCATTTTGCTTAAGACTGTGACTAATGTAAGTCAAAGGTTCCTTAACATCCCATTCCTTTAACATAGAACCATCAAATTCATATCTACAGTAGCTGTGAAGAAATTAAGTAGAATATTAATACTTTACAATGGCATTTTACAATTTAAAAGTAAAATCACTTTTTAAATATTCATTTTTGTTTGCAATCTTTGTAGATTTGAATTGAAATACGCATTTGGTTCCCTATGTTACAAAAACAAATGAACTAGAGCACATAATAAAAGCGTTTAAATACACTGTAAGTATTTAAAGCAGAAATGTGTGGAATGTCAATGACCCATAGTTATAAAGAATTTAGTCTATGACTAAAATATAGAAAAAAAACCCGAATTAAACCACATAAATCACAAAACACTCAAAACTCACTGTGCTTTATTTTTAAGTACTTTTGAATTTATATAAAAATACAATTGATTACTAGGGTGAGTGACTACAGTACAGACTCCTGGCACCTGGACCCTGGACTGTGCCCCGGATTTCCCCCTTGGACTGTTTGGATTCGTTTGCCTGCGCCACACCCCACGAGCACCGGATCACCATCGTCACGCCCTCATGTCTGTCAAACCATTCTGATCCTCTATGTCTTTTCCCTGTTGTCCTTCTCCAGTTACTTCTGGATTATACCATCTGCATACTGCATCAGAACTGATTAATTTTAATTAATCACTGTTAGATTCATTTTAAACTTTTTCCCACACTGATTCCTAATTTTTATAAAACTGTAGTTGCTGAATGTATAACCACAGCATTAATGATTATAGCCTAGTAGAACAGACCTTTAATAAAGGACAGTTATTGGAGTTTCTACAAAGAAAAATTGATCATGAGTAAATAATTTATTCGTTGCCATTATGATATATACTGTTAGTCCGTATACCTTACCTAATCATTTATATCATTCATATGACTCACTCTATGTAGTCCAATCATTTTAGAGCTTCAGGGGGTGGAAAGCAGTGCCCTTTTCACACTAACTTGATTAATACTCTCATACAACAACACTGTTTTCAAATGTGGTGATCAGCTATTATTCATTAAATGTGAATCAGACACACAGCGAGATTCACTATTTCCAGGTAATGTAAGTATCTCAATCAACAAATTGTCATGAATTATTATTTAAAAAAGAATATTATGTTCATTACCATTATTTCAATAAACTTAGTGTTTCTTTTTTCAATCACTTCTTAATATGATCATCTTTGAATAGAATGGATAAAAAAACTGTCTTGTTCAATTTCATGGTGATGTAATGGTTAATATGTCTGTCACAGTACTGTTTGAAAAAAATTCTTCTGATTCACTAGTGTTTCTTGGGGAGCTGAAGGCAAACCTGCAGCTTGTGCTACATGAAGGAAATTTTCTACAAGCCTGTCACAGCAGGGATCATCCACACAGCTGGTGAAAGTCAGGATGTTAGTAAAAAAATGAATAATGAGTACAAGTAGGAGAAAGACTCAACCAGCATGGTCCTGTGTGACCTTTAAGATCAGCTGTATCTGAAAGGCAGCAATGCAAGCTATGGAATCTATTTTTATCCACAGCATGTTTTGGACAATTAAGATTGGTCTATAAATGATTAGCAGAAATTATTCCACTTGTTTTGTCACTCATGAATTACAATTTGCTGTGCTTTAATAGGTGAGAATGTTAGATACTTAAACTGCTTTTTTAAATTTATATTTCTCTTGTTACAAATTTTCAATAAAAATGGCATGTGCACAGCTAATATCTATAAAAATGTTTGTTATCATTTTTCATTTAAAACTCTATTATCAAGAACTGAATAACTAAAAATTATTCCTGGTCACAGGCAAAACAAGTTCTGCATTAATATAATAGAAAATGTATCATCAGATTGCATAAAATTTTTCCACTTTTAGTTCCTATCAAAAGCAGCAAGATGTGTGATTTCTTGACAATTTAACATATTAAGCTTTATTGAAATGCCTGACATAGCATTAGTTTGCTGCCTGTGCCGTTTGTCAGGAAAGGCCTTGTGACAAAATAATTGCACTGAATTGAGAAACATTATCAGGTCTCTGCTGGCTAGGCATCTCAGCAATATTTCAGCCTGATCACTCCATACTGCTTCTAGTCGCAGAACTGGCTAAAGTCTAAATTGCTCATATCTTCCAGGTGGTATTTATATTGCACTGCTTAATTTCCAATTAGTGCTGCAGAAAGCAGCCTCCGAACATGTAATTCTGTGGATATTTAGGATAAAAGAGTTTAGAAGTGCAACAATGAGATCAGGTACATTACTGAAGGCAACAGCTGATCTGGTAATACTGTACATGACTAATGAAAGACATGCAGGAATATGCCATTGGACTCAATGATGAATGTGTTGTAATAGCTACTGGATGTAAATAGATCAATTAATTCTGTAATATTTTGATAAGCCAATGTATATAGAAGAAAATATTTCTGAATTTCAAACTACACTGTGACATTTAAAAAAAATATTCTATAAGTTTTACTTTTCCTAGGCTTCCTTGGATTGAAAGGAAACCTCTAAGGTGAAAAAAAACAGGTACAGCTTTATGAGTACATCAACATAGACATTGTACTCCCACTGCATCATGAACAAACGTGGTCTGTATACAGAAAATATGAGTTGAAGTCAAAGAAAGCACAAACACAAATATATCATTGCTGAGGAGCCATCACTCTTATGAGATAAAAACATGATGAAAGCTCTAGAGTGCCTAATAAAGCTGCATGGCAGTGTTTTTAATTCTCTAAACAGCAGTATTATGTAAATAATGCTCATAGTTACAATCCGTATTGTTTTTCACTTATATAAGTGTCATAATATCCAAACAGCTGTTTGGCAGGTGACAGCAGAAGATGCTTACAGGAACCATCAGAGCACTGGAATGTTTCTTCTGACAAGAAAGAAAGGGAGAGTGTGAAATCAAGTTCTTAATTTATCTACCACATAGGAAGCTGTTAATTGTAGTATAAACCAAGATTTACTAATTTTAATGCAATAAAATATTTTCGACCCCCTCCACCTCCACATTCTTTAACATGACTTTAGCTGAGTACAGTAGGTTGGTAAAACAAGAAAGTAATTAGAGTCAATCGCAAAAAGTGAAAGGTTATATCCCAGTGAGTAAAATTAAGTATGTTTAAAACTCGCTTTTGGTTTTCTTTAATATTGGCATTGAAAAATATGTGATTGTAAAGATGTATGGGCTATGTCAGAAAACAATAATTAATATATATCCAAACATCATAAACATCTTTAAAATATGCATAAATTGCACCTCCTATTTTTTCTACAGTTAACAGCAAAAACTTCCATCCTGGCTTAGAAGGATCTGAAGTTCTGCACTTACACCTTCTGCAACTATGAATGATAAGCAGAATTCTGTGCTAAGAATAGAACGCTTTCCTGCAGAGTATGATTTCAACCACACAATGCATTAGTGCACTGCTTTTTTGAATAAGGCAAAGGACAGTGGCACAAAGTATTAAAGTCACCCCACTTATGCCAGAGTTAAGAAAAGTTCTAAAATACATGTCATAAATACTTTTCTCACAAGTGCATCTATTGTATTATCTGGTGAATATGTTTATGTAAAGTAACATTATGCTTACATTTACAGATAAAAAATTAATAAATATACGGGATGATTCTTTTTCTATATATGTGTGTTTTTGTTTACTTCTTGTATGCTGCATACAATCCTGATCAAAAAGGCCTAGAGATCTGGATTCTATAAAACTCTGGAGCAGAAGCTGAGTCTTTCCCTTGCTAAAGTTAATTTTCACATGTGAGTTTCCAAATGATCAGTGATGGAGGAAAATATTCCTACACAGATAAAGAAAATAATTCTCACACTGAAAATCCAAAGCTGCAGCTATCCATAGCTATCGATATCAAACAATTTCCCAAAAATTGAGTGCAACATGACTCAGACATACAGAGGAAACAGTCAATTTAGGATTTTTTTGCATCTCACAATGCTTGTTTTGGGACACTTTTGAACACTTTTATATTGTAGTTGCTTTTTCATTCAGTGATGCTGTGTAAGAGCTCCTTCTTACACATACTGTATGACAATACTGTTGTAATTGATGTGAACAGATTACAATACATGGACATAGAAACACAAGGGGGTTGACGTATGAACATCAGTGACTGTCATCTTGAAGTAGGCCCGAACATCTTCTTATCAATTTAATTCAAGTACAAAAGAAACATGTTTCCAAAATGTTTTTGTCAACTCCTACTTTCATGATATTTCTGCAAACTTAGTAATGAGTTTAATCTTCAACCAACAATTAAAACAGAGAAGCTGCTCATATTTGACATTGCTGAGGTCAAAATCAGGAGGTGCTGTTTAAGTGTGAAGGAAAATAATTAACACTCTCCAAATTTACCCCTCACAAGTTCATCACATTTCATTACATTTCACAGATACCATTTTATTTCTCTCTGTTATAAATTTCTTTCTTAACTCATTTGTGTCCCATGTATCCCAAATAACAGGAGGAATAAAGATGTGTGTATTCCTAAATATGCATATGTTGATGATAAATAAATATTAAATTCCCAGTTGAAATGAGAGTTTTATTTGTCCTACTTTAAATGCCTAATAATTTTGTTTACTTTGAAAATAAATCAGGTTGGCTGCTAGGCATACAAGCAACTAGTTAATTTCTGTGTATTGATATCACTATCACTTATTTTGGAATTAGATTTTATTATTTCTGTAGATTGTATGTATTAATTATTGTCTATGCAAGCAACACATGGCTATTTCTTTATTGTCTGTACTGAAACATAGAACTTGAACTTGAACTTACTTGCAGAAAGTCTCTTGATTGTTAAAACAAGCGCAAAAACACAAAGTGCAGATAGTGCATCAAGACAATATACAAACAAACAGTAGACAATGTGCAAGTAAACAAGTAAACAGTTTGAATATAAACAATACAGACATGTAAACAATGACTGGAGATGTGCAATAAATAAGAAATCATAATGAGGTAGATGGGGTAGGTGTGGTCCAAGGGGCATGGCTAAACGTGCTCGCCAATCGCACTGCTTGTGGATAGAAGCTATTGAAGAATCTAGTGGTAAGTGTCCATATGCCTGAGGGCAGTGGGGTGAAGAGCTCATGTCCGGGGTGGTGACTGTCCTCTGTGATTATCAAAATTCTACCACGGCAGCGGTCCACATACTGTAGAGCTGTTTAATCTCGGTGAGACCACAGCCAATGATCTTCTGGGCCATATTGACCATTCTCCGCAGTGTCTTTTTTTTTTTAGAAGAGGTGTTGCCGTACCACACGGTGATCCCATTGGTGAGGATGCTCTCGATGGTGCAGCGGTAGAAGTTCACCAACACAGGTACTGGCATCCCTCATCGTTTGAGCCACCTCAAGAAATAAAGGCGCTGCTGAGCCTTCTTCATGATAGAGTCAGTGTTCACAGTCCAGGTTAGATCTTTAGAGATGTGAATTCCCAAAAACCTAAAGCTGGTGACTGTTTCCACTTCCGTTCCATCAATACTGAGTGGGCTGTGAGTGTGTGGCCTGTGTCTCCGAAAGTCCACTATTAGCTCTTTGGTTTTATTTACATTCAAGTCGAGGTTATTGCTATGACACCAATTAAGCAACTGTACGACTTCATCCCTGTTAGTGGACTCATCATCATCACTGATCAGGAATCGAAAGATTTACTAGTTAAGCATGAGTCTTTGAGAATCAAAAAATGTTTACAGTTCATATTCCCAGACAAGTCTACCAACTGAATTTTAATTATAAAAATGTGAGGATAAATGAGGACAGTACAATAAAATGCTAATTGGATATTCAGGACTTGACTTGAGCCTATTTGCCATTCATTCAAATTGAATTTCTTTGTCTGATATCGGCAGTATCCTACACTAAGCAGAATAAAATTTGAATAGAAAATATTGTTTAAAATGTTTTTATTTTGAAAAAAACAAAAAAACACAAAACTGATGGCATATGCAACTTTTCAGTGTTTTTATTTCCCATTCACTGTTGTTAAAAACTGTTCACCATTTATGCTTAGTAAATAAACACTGTGTTGCCATTCAATTCAGATTTTGATCACAGAGCACATTTCTGTGCCTACTATATCTCCGGTCAAATTTATGATCATTCACTGATTTAATTTATGTTTTTGGATATGGATTTTGGTTATTGATTAAATGTTTTGATGTCATATTGATTAATTTACTAATTCTGAGGGACTGTGATGCACTTGTGTGATGTTGACTCCTACATAAGCACACTGACACTTGTTGTCTGGGGTGTTTACAGCCAGTAATCTCTAACCTGGCAATAAATTATGGCCAGACATAGTTAGTCAATGACAAGCTATGGTTTGGGAGACTACAAGTCATTCATAAGACAGATACATCCATATTCTCCATCTTCTTGATTGTGTTTGCACTACGAATTCCACATCATCAATAACCCAGACTCCTACAACCTGCACCCCAGGAGTTCAACGGTGAGAAAGCAAGTTCTTTTAGCTGAACTCACAGGCCAACAAAATGCAGACAAAATATCCTTATTAGATCCCCCAAACATGCTGTGTAAGATGTTTTGGTCCTGTATTTCATGAGCTTATCATCTCAAAAGACCACCAAACTTTCACAACAATGGTCTAGGAATTTTGGAAAATAATGGCTGACTGGTCACTCAGGTGTGTGCTGCTATTCAGTGGTAGATAAAATCAGTTTCTCCCTATATTTGAAGAATTTTATGATCCTTTGGGATGAAAAGCACTATAGAAATTCAAACAATTATTATTTAGCAATATGTATTGGAAAATGGGGAACACAGTTATCATTGCTGCCTCACAGTCCTGGAATGCTATCACTGTGAAGTTTGTTCTTTCACCCCATATTGAGGTAGGATCTTTCCCACAGTCCATAGACATGGTGGTAGGTTAATTGGCTTTCGGAAAAATTGTCCCTAGGTGTGAATGTATGCTTGTCTGTTGTTTTGTCCAGGCTCTATCCTGCCTTGTTCCTGTTGCTTGCCTTATTAGACCCTGGTTCCCCCATAACTCCATTAATTTTTGATAGCGATATAAAATACATTTATTTCTAACAAAAGTAAGCTCCTTGCTGTATTATCAATTTGGAATGGACAGTAGATTAAATGGAACCATCTTTCAGATGAGACGTAAAACCGAGGTCTTTACTCTCTGTGGTCATTAAAAATCCCAGGGTGTTTCTCAAAAAGAGTAGGGGTGTAACCCCGGCGTCCTGGCCAAATTTCCCATGCCTCCCAATAATCCCTCTCTATGAATTGGCTACATTACTTTGTTTTTGACGGCAGGCGGAGCGATGTGCCAGTTGGAGTATTCTCGGTCGCATTTAATGGCAATGTCAGTTTAAAGATTTGGTTCAAACGATCAAATGGAGACAGGCGTGCCAACAAGCGGACCCTTTTGATGCGGGATTAACGCTAGGATAAGAGAGAGTAGATTAAATAGAAATTTACACCAGACTTTGAGGATATCTGGGGTAAAATGTTTGCCTCATCCAAGAACAGAGTATGGTGGCTTATCCATTTCAATGTTATACACAGATTCTATGCTTCATTTAGGAGAGTTCAAATGAGGTAATGTGCTTACTGTATTTATACTATGTTGTGGGAGTACCCCAAAATAAATACCATTATTTTGGAAATATGTGGGGTTTGTGTATAACTATATGTTAGGTACTATTCTTCCCCATTCCACAGAAGTTATATTACTTTCTGATGTACAGTATGTCAGTTAACACTATCAATGCCCGAAAAGTGAGTTTCATTAGGGAATCACTGCAGTAAAGAAGACTATTCTCAGGAGTTGTAAAAAGTCTTTTTAAGTATTTATTTTTCTTGTGTTTGTTTAGAATATTTACATGATATATAGGTCCACAGCTTGGGTGTACTGAGCCTCTGTCTCTATAGCTTGGAACACTGCTGATGATAAAGTAGCAGTGTTATGCTGTGATGCTAGTGTGATGCTTTGTGTTTCTTAGAAGTATGTTTTTCCAATATAGTCTGTCTTTCACTTTTGTCCCCTTTTGACTAAAACAGTGTACATTGTGTATCTCTAGAAAGTCAATATGTGATCTGTTTTGCTCTGTTATTGCTTCCACATTTTATCCTCTGTTGGGTTTGGGCGTGATTGGCCAGCAGCCATATCACCCTGCAACTCACAACTGGCAGCCCACTGAAGCTAGGCAGGTGTGAGCCTGGTCAGTACCTGGATAGGAGACCTCCTGGGAAAAACTAAGGTTGCTGCTGGAAGAGGTGTTAGTGGGGTCAGCAGGGGGCACTCACCCTGTGGTCCATGTGGATCCTAATGCCCCAGTATAGTGACGGGGACACTATACTGTAAACAGGCGCTGTCCTTCGGATGAGACGTAAAACCGAGGTCCTGACTCTCTGTGGTCATTAAAAATCCCAGGGCGTTTCTCGAAAAGAGTAGGGGTGTAACCCTGGCATCCTGGCAAAACTTTCCCATTGGCCCTTACCAATCATGGCCTCCTTATAATCCCCCTCTATGAATTGGCTACATTACTCTGCTCTCCTCCCCACTTATAGCTGATGTGTGGGGAGCGTTCTGGCGCACCATGGCTGCCGTCGCATTGGTGGTGGTGGAGGGGAGTCCCCATTACCTGTAAAGCGCTTTGAGTGGAGTGTCCAGAAAAGTGCTATATAAGTGTCAGCAATCATTATTATTATTATATATATAAAAAATAAAATAACTGTTAATAAAGGGATATTTGAACAGTCACAAGAGGTAGAATGGAACAAGGAAATGGATACTTAAATAAACAAGAAATGTTATTTTTCAGTATTTAAACAGCAAAGGAACATAATTGAATGAGAAATAAAATGTCAAACTTTTAGAATAAGACAGAGAAATGGTTGATGTAGTACATGAATAATTAACTTGTGTTTACGAGGAAGGAAAGACCAACATGTCTGTAGCTGAGCACACACTATTGTGCTAACACAATTCAACTATAGTTAAAGACACGAGTGATTCACTTAAGATAAATACAATCTCCAGGACAAATACTCTATCAACTGTACTTGAAGAAAAAAGAGATGTTATACTGTATGGCATTAATAAAACTCTTCCAGTAGCCTACCATGAAAGGCTAATACCTGTAACTATCAGAACTATGGTGTATTCAGATTTTAAAAATGTTTTGAAAAAACATTGCTCAGAAGATTTTTGAATTGCAGGCAGTAGGCAGAAAACTACATGGGTTAAGAACTGGTGAATGAGTGTATATTTAGTGGAGTATGTCAGGGATCTGTATAAGGACCATTGCACTATCAAATACAAATCAATGATCTAGATTCTGGAATAGTTACTAAAAGAAATCAAGTTTGATGATGATGCCAAGACAGAAGAATTACAAATACCATATAAGCTACAAAATAAATTCTAAAATATTCAGATCAGATTCAGGACTAGGTGAACTGTGCCTCTGACATATGAAATGAAACATAGAGTTCAATTTGATAAGTGCAAGTAGTAAAAGCAAAAATTATAAATATCAAATGGGAAAAACTTAGCTTGGAGAGGCTACAAAAGGGCTTCAAAGATCTAAGTATGTATATTGATTAATCAATAAAAAGATTAATAGAATATTAGGTTATATAACTAAAAATATAGAATATAAATCGAGGTATATTATGTTAAAATTGTAAAATGCATTAAGACAAAATCATTTAAAAAATGTGTACAATTTTATCACCGGGAACGAAAAATATTGGTGTTCTAGAATCAGTCCACAGAGGTGAAACCAGATACATTCCTGGTCTCAAAGGAATATTACAGAAGCTTATTAGTGCCATGGAGAAAAAAAATATTTATTGCGTTTATACAAGACGGTATTGCATTTAAACAAGAAAACCTTTTCATTTATACAAAAAAACTATTGTGTTTAAACAAGATAATATTCAATATAAACGCAATAGTTATTTTCCTGACTTTCCATGCTCACTGACATGGTGTTGTATACAAAAGACATTAAATGTGCTCCTTTACATTATTTTTTCCAAAAAAAGAATGTAATGATATTCTTCTGTTGTTAAAGTCATACAGCTTTGCATGGGACAATATTAATGTCACAAAAGCCGAAGCTGAAGCCGAATCCGACTGCCATTGAGTGTGTTGTTAAATACCCTATGCGTGACGGTATTATCCAGAAGTGTCTGGAGAAGCACATCAGGGAAGACACAGCAAGGTTAGGTGAGGTCAACAGACAGGGGGCGGTGACCGGTGCACAGGGAAAGGCCATGGCAACAAACCCAATAAAGTCCAAAGGGTAGTTAGAGCTCAGTCCAATCTCCAATGCCGGGAGGACCATCCGAGACGAAAACAGTTAAAAATAGGAAATGGGGAACTAGGAACACAGAAGGTTAAAACCATGATGGGGCTAGGTGCTCCGAGCCAGGGGCTCAGAGGTCAGGACGCCGTGATAAAGCCTATGCCCTCGTGCTTCTCCTGAGCCGGTGATAGGTGGGCTTTTGGGCGTCCATCTTCCAAAGCTGAGCCCGGAACTGCAGAAACGCCGGGCTTAAATAAGACAAAGGGGATGAGAGACAGGTGAAACTAAGAACAATACAGAAAAAGGTAGTAGCACCCTCTAGAGGAGGGATGACAAGTGTGACAATTAATTGTATATGTAATGCAAGATATTAATATAGTAGGCAATATTGTTAATAAATTACCTATTTAAACACAATTCAATACTATCTTGTAAAGCCAAAATACTTTTTGTGTTTAAATGTAATACTATCTCTTCTTAACACAATAAATATTATTTTTCTCCTTGGTGCTAATAAGCTTCCGTAGACTACACTACAAAGATAAAAGAATTGAACATTTCTTAGCCTTTTAGAGATAATTGAGAAGACCTGATTAATGTATTTAAATTAAATTAAATATACTAAGGCAGTGGTTCTCAAAATGTTTCGACCTAGTACCACCCCTGATCAAACCAAAGCATCGAAGTACCACCTACAAGTCATCTTCTCATAGGAACCCCAGAAAATCTCAATGACCAATATGAGTGCACTTGTGTGCACACACTCACATACAAATATAATAAATATTATAATAATAAACTTTATTTGATATAGCGCCTTTAAAGGTGGCTTCTTAAAACGCTTTACAGAAAAAAAAGGAACAACAACAAATAAAAATAAAAATTTCAGTGAGAGGGGTGAGCCTGTTTAGTCAAGCAAAGCAGATGTCATTTTTCGAGCCTTGATACAATTCACAGTCTAACAGATTTTAAATCGTCAGGCATTTTCTTAACGGCAAAGGTCTCACGGTGGATGCTGCAATGCGTCCATTCATTTCTGGAGCAACATCTCTAATTCATGCAACTACACTGCTGTTTCAGCTTGTCATTGCTCTAGCACTGTCTGTACAAACTCCGACGCATTTTATCCAGTCGATGCCATTCTCTTCAATAAATTCATTCAGAAGCTGAAATATGTGCTCTCCTGTAGTTCCTGTTGGTAGCGGCTTACAGAACAGAAATCCTTATGGGACATACCCCCAAACTCGTATCTAACATAAATGAGCAAATTGGCCAAATCGACTACAGACTCATCTAATTGCAGTGGAAACCATCTGCTCATCTTAACCCACTCTATCGGCGTACTTTTTATATCATCCACCATTTCAATAATTCTATGAGTGACTGTGTCTTTCAGAGGGGGCAGCAGGTCGAGCTGTTTAGCAGCTTTTTCTCCACACATAGTATGTGTCAGCTCTTTTGCTGGTAAATAAGGTTCTTCAAAAATAGTGTGGGGCTTACCTGCTTTGGCAATCCTCAAGCTTGCATTTTTCCCCGTTTCTGTTTCAGGAGTCTGTCTCAGAAGTAAAAAGAAGTTTTTATTTCATGTGCATAGGACCGACACACAGAGACGCTCTGTGTATTTTTCTCAAATTAACCTAGAACAGTTCTTAAATGTTTTTCTGTTACCTATCACGCTTTCCCGTGCTCACAAGATTACCAGTGTTCGTAGCACGCATTTCTATGCATTCCTGTGTTTACAACATTGGCCTTGTTCCAAAATCACGTACATTCTCCTACCTCCCTATTTGCTGGAGATAGCTTTTTTTAAATACAATTGGTCACTTACGTTCGTAGCACGCATTCCAATAGAATGGTATAGAATTACATTGTAGCTCTGTGTCCACTCAAGTATTAGCACACGCTGTATCGTAGTACATAGGCTGCATATTTGACAAATATTAAAATAGAAAATATAAAAACCCATCCCGATTTTTCAGTGCACACAACAAAGTTCCAGGGTCATATGACATACCAGCTGGCGGCGCGCCGCGTACCACTCCTGGTATGTGTACCACAGTTTGAGAACCACTGTACTAAGTCAATGATACAGTTTATCCTATGGACTCCTTCAAAATACAAACGAAAACACAAATGGAAACTATGGGGGTATGCATTTAGATTTGAATCAGTGAAAATAAAGTGCTTAGCCATGCTGTTGAAACTGATACCTTGGCTTCTCTTAAGAAGCAGCTGAGTGAGATTTTTGGTTCAAATAAACTACTATACAACAAAATAATTTGGATGGGCCAAATGCCCCATCCCACTTTCATAACCACATTCATTCTTATGTACTACAATAAGTATTCGAAAACTAAAAATGTTCTTTTCAGTTGTCAGTGAAGAATTTTTACTAAATTTTTAAAATGAGATTAAAACTGTACTGAGAAGAAAGGATGCTCCAGAGATAAAAAATGTAATGTACAGAAAGCCGCTTTTTTTGTTTTTTTTAATTCCTTCTTTTTCAGGATTGGCCTGTATTCACTTTCTGTTTTGAAAAGCCATTACAGACTCCAAATGCTTAACAAAGAATTGTCAAATTATGATTATGTACATCATTTTACTTTTGTCGACACCCACTTCTGAGCTGGGAAATCAAAGTTACTTTAAAGCCTTAATGCCATTTCAGGAGCAATGCTTTGATAACATCTTATGCATGGAAGTTGAGTGAACTCTGTGTTCAGGGATTTCTATTATAGTTTTCTGCACCCACTCAATGTGTCATTGCCCTATATGCCTTTAATGTTTGTATTTTTCCTAGTTGCTAGTGCAGAGGAAGGTTTACAGCTACCACTTGTTAACTAAAAGAATAACATTTTGACCATGATGTAAATAACTCTATAACATATTGTATTCATATGATACATCTTGTCTTCCACAAGATTACACATCCTACAACCTACTGTATATGCCATATCTGGTGAGGAATTGCATTCCTTGCATGGTTAATATGGATTATTAATATGTTTTTGAACTTTTGTTTGGGTATGACAAGTCTGCAAAATGACCAGTATGCATTAAACTTCTTAGATGCTTAAAAGTTTTTTTTTAACGATCTTTCTCAAAATAATAAAAATCAGAACACACTGCATAGCTTTCAAACAACATGTCTAGTTTTATATACCTGTATTTTGAACTCACAAAATCCTGTTAGGAATTAGATAAAGATTGGACAGGTATCCTTTGGTTAACAAGCCCATTATTTTCTAACTTCTAACTTGTCTTCTGAATAAATTCTAAAACAACATGTAATAATTAAAGATTTCTAGACGATTAATTGATCACTTGGTCAAACAGTATGGAGAAAGTTGCTAATTTACAGGATTTTCACCATTTCACACAAGCAATGAAATCCAAGTTTATATCAATAAATGACAGAGGCATAAAGATATACAAAGATAAGATAATTCATATTTTTGTTATTGGCACTAAATGTGAAGGACAGGGAAAAAATCAAGTTAAATCTAGGGAATCATTGAGAACATTAAAGCTTTTTTTCTTACTCTTTGTTCAAAGTTTATCATTTGCTTTGAAGAGCAATGGTTTTATGGAACACCAGTTCTGATTAATTTGTTTATGCAACCTTAAATTTCAAAGCCCTCTAAAAACGAGTTTGGTGTATTTGGTGTTCACTTAATTAAAATTCAAAGTTTAATTATGAACTCTGCCTTAAGATATATTTTGTGCAAATTCAAAGATTCAGATGTGAAAGCTGTCTTCTAAGTACTGAAAAGTGATAAATATATTAGAGATTTATAAAGATCCCTATTCAAATTCAAATGTGACCATGTATTATCCTTCATTGAACAAGCAATGCCTATTTTTTGGCTGTCATGTTTAATTGCATCTGGGCACGTGGAAACACAGAGAGAAATGAGTTTACAATGAAGAATATCAGCCTTAATTATCATTTACTGTCTCAAGATAATTACTGGTAAAATTATAGAAGCTTTAAAATTTGCCCATGAAAACTAATTAGTTTCTAAATTTGTACATTGCAACACTTCAAAATCTTTTTTTTTGTACATAGCTGCGCTTATTGTTCATGTTTTGAAGGGAAGCTTTTCAGACAGTAAGCAAAGGTCATTATGGTTCAAACCAGTGTTCTTCATGATTGACAGAACATAAAGCTTATTCAATTCATTAGAAGTATGCTGCATTACTTGTAAGATGGCACCTTCACAATTTAATTTGCATTAATTTTCCAAGCATTTATGTTTTGTATAAAGCATACTGTAATAAATATATTTGGGTACACTTATTAAACCCATATGTTGAGTGAAAATATTTGTAAAAGGTCTTTCAATCTTAAATAAATAAATTACTTATCATCTTTTCTGTTTTCTTAGATCATATTATTCTACAAAATGTCAATATAAATAAATCCTGTAATATATTTCCCATTAAGCTTGCCATTTAAATGCGTTGATTGCTGGTGGGCCTTAATACTCAAAGCAGCATTAAATAGCCATTGAACAATCGTAACTATTTAGCCAATACAGGCCAGTAACAAGGGTAAAACACTGATGGCACAAGCCATGTCAAGAGGGTCCAGTAAGTCTTGAGAACTTTGCAGGTTGGAGAGCCTCCAAACAAAATTGTGCCGCTAAAATAGAACAGCAATTCGGAATGGCCTGACAGGTCAGTAGTAGTGCGCAAACACACCAGCCACACACAGTATACTCTTCCCTTTGGGTGGGAGCCACAATTAGGCAGATATCTGTGCATAATATGACTAAATGAGGTAACATAATAAAAAGCTGAGAGGTGAATGGCCAGTCCAGGATCATATCTTAAAGGAAGATCATCATATCTTAGAAATAGTGCTTGCCTTAACTCTCTAAGTTCCACCATCAAACAGACCAATGTATTTTCGGTTTACTTTGTGAGGACTGAAACCTAGCAGACATTGTTGAGCACTGAAGAGACTGGAAGTGAATTGAGTCCCCATTACCTGTAAAGTGCTTTGAGTGGAGTGTCCAGACATTCTGTACCAATGGAAAGATGTTGGACTCATTTTATATACTCCATAGATATGTTTGATGCTGTACTGAAGAAGAGATGTTCTGACAAATTTTGTCTTTGTCACTACTGTGCATCAAGGTGTTCTTTGCAATATTCATACAGATGCAGCCATCTTCAAAATGCGCGGGCGATACCACATTATTTTCCGGTACGCTGTACGCAGTCTACCGCGAGTTACCGGTAAATACCGCTAGTTACCGTAAATTCTCCTATAATACGGCAAGCAAAATAATAGTATCCGGAATTTTCGCAAGGTGGAGCTAATAAAGTTCAACCTCTCATGTTTGAGCTGTCGCCATCAAAGTCTTTAATGAAGATATTACTAATAGTATTAATAATGAATGACCTTGGACAAGCTGTAAGTGTAAACTCAAAGTATTGCCCTGGTCCACATTCTTTTTTTCATTGACCGTCTTTGTAAAAGTAACACCACAGCATTTGTTTCCAATCATGCAAAGTACAGTAATTTTTGAGAATCGATTCACCACGCCTTTCACATGCTCATAAAAGAGATTGATTTAGGAACATAAACATAGTACCGTATGCAAACTGTACTGTATACAGTATGTATATGTATATTTAATGTCTTAACTGTGCCCGTTTAAGTATTGAATATTTATATGGAATTTTACCACTGAAGGGAAATCTTAGTAGCTGAGCATAAAAAGAATAGGAGCATACTGCAACGCGTGTGAAGGCCATAAACAATATTAATTTTGGAACTTAAACATACAGTATATGGCTGGTCTCGGTACTTTAAAGAAAACATACACACCAGTATTCCATTTCTCCCTAAACATTTTAAGCATCGAAGTCTTTAACTAACGTGATACCGGAGTCAACAAACATACTTTTAGAATTTGATTAAAAGGGAATATAATATGGAATCGCGTATCTCAAGAAATTAATAACGATATAATTATATTCGTGTACTGTGACAGGGCTGTGTAGGGCTGTTTCGCCCCTCTCTTCACACAACTTCCTTTGTAGTCCACTGGTCTACGTGCCCGATTACTAACTCACAGGTTGTGTGTTCAAATCCAGCTGGTACTGGACTTTTCTTTTAACAAACATTTCTTCAAAAAATTAGAATAGCAATATTATGGACAATCAATTGACTTTTATATTTCAAAATATCACAACATGATCGATTCTAGGTCATTTTTGATAGCAATGAATAGTCGCCTTCTTCCCTTCTGACAACGGTCCCTGCTTCCGCTTCCTGCTTCTATTGTGTGTGTGTGTGGGGGGGAATCCTTCAGATCTCCCTTCAGATTTAAAAGGTTATTAATCATATCTTCGGTGTCGCATCTTACAAGTGCAGCTGATCTTTTGCTGCTTGGGTGGGTCAACTATCACAAAGCTTTAGAGAACCTAACATTTCTATTATCAACAAATTGTAAATTTGTAATAGAGTAAATTTTTATAGAGAAATGGATGCTGGACAGTATGCATTACAATATAAACATTTGTATTGATTTAAATCGTGTTTTGATTTAAATCGCAAACGCGTGTTTAATTATATGTGGTTTTTTTTAATCATAATCAGACTAATGCAACATAAATTGATACAGTATCTTTGTCTTTTAAATATCTTAATAAACTTTCAGCATAGCTTTCTACCCGTTTAGATTTATTTTTCTTGGGATTTTGGGATCAAACGTGGAAGGATTAGATTGTAATCGTTTTTATTTTTTAAATACGTTTTAGAAAAGTGTAATCTATACCTGCCCAGACTGTACGCCTTACTAAACCCCGCCCTGACCACTTTCACTCCTGTCCTGCTCTTCCCTGCTCACCCCATCCGGGCGCTCTTTGGCCTCTGCCCTGGACGAATGTATATTTAGATATTTACACCCGGCGCGGCACCGAGGGAGCGTCTGCATTTATAACTTAGTTTTTAAAATTAGTCTAGCAATATGAAGCATCTCCTTTTACTTTTAATTAAGTCCCTTAAATACATTGAGCACAGCTTTCTCACCACTTAGATTACTTTTTGATACCATCCTTACACAAAGCAGAAACTTCTTGTATTTTCCGATGACATACAAGTGGAAAGATTACAGATTTTAATCGTCTTTTTTCTGAACCAGGGAAAATCTGATCATGTTTCTCTATAACAATAATAAAAAACTTTATTTTACATATCACCTTTAAAAGTGGCATCTCAAAACAATACAGTAGATTTAAACCACAGATTACAAAGTAAATACCCAGACAAACGCAAATGCATTTTTAATAAAATGCTTTTATTCATTCAGCAGAGAGAGAGCGTAAAACCTGAGCGTAACAGCTATTCCTTTTTCTGATCACTTGCTCTCTGGATAAACGTCTCACCTGTCCTGTTCTTTGTTTTCCTAATTTGCTGATTATGCCTTCTGCAATCCACTCCTGCCCTCACACCTAAAGAAGACTATTTTATCGTCTTTTATTTTGTTACATTATATGTTTTAGGAAGTTTCATCTATACAAACACCACAAAACTATTCTCGATTGTATTTCTGAATGTTATGTTGCACCTACAGTAGTTCACTGCTTTAAATACATTGAATTAAGAAAGTTAGGTGTAGCACTTTAGATCTTTTTTTCTGAACCGGGGAAAATCCGATAATGTTTCTCTATAACAATAATAAAAGACATTATTTTACATATCACCTTTAAAAGTGGCATCTCAAAGCAATAAAGAAGATGGAAAAACAGTTAAAAGGGACCAAAGTAAATACCAGTCAAATGCAAACGTGTTTTTAATAAAATGCTTTTATTCATTCAGCAGAGAGTGAGAGGAACATCCAGCAGAGAGAGACACACACACCGGTTTCCATCGACAAAAGTCTGCATTTTCAGGAGTGTCTTTATCCTCCCCAGTAATGCGTCATACTGCTCCCGCTGCTGCCGAAAAGTCTGCACACAGGTGCCTTTTGCTGAAGTCGGGAGACATTAGAGACTTGCCACACCCGGAGTGTTAAACCAACGCATTTGCACGTCAAAGCCCATTGAGGACCCGGGCGCAATAATTGTTTTGTCCCTTGATTTACTGATCTGCATTAATTACAGAAATCGAGTTCCTGCTCTTTGCAGAGGAACTGGTCCTGCTGTCACCCACAGAACAGAGGCTGCCGCAGAACCTGGCGCTGCTGGAGCAGCACTGTCACACCTGAGCGCTGACAGTCAATCTGGACAAGACCAGAGTTATGGTTTTCCAGAAAAAAACCCAGACCCCCATTAGTCTTCCTGAGATCGTCGGATTATGAACGAATAAAAGCATTTTATTAAAAACGCATTTGCGTTTGTCTGGGTATTTACTTTGTAATCTGTGGTTTACATCTACTGTATTGTTTTGAAAATACCTGTGAAACCGGTTTAATTTGTCACAGCCAGCACTCCCGCAGAGAGGGGGGTTGTACTCGTTAATGTCTTAGCACAAAGCAGAAACTTCTTGTATTTTCCGATGACATACAAGTGGAAAGATTACAGATTTTAATCGTCTTTTTTCTGAACCAGGGAAAATCTGATCGTGTTTCTCTATAACAATAATAAAAGACAATTAATAATTGTCCCAGTAAATGCCCAAACCCTACAGAACTGGTGCCTTCAGAGAGCACACTACATAAGGAACGATTGACAGGTCAAAGAAGAGGAAGTAATTTATATAATAATCATCTAACTATTAAAGTATTTTCACTCACCCTGGAAGAGAAAGAGAAACGTCGAAAAGAAGGACATTCTCTTTATTGCGGACAACAGGGACATTTTTGGGCTTCCTGTCCTATTATGCCTCCATGAAGACTGCATGCTAGACCAGGGGTGAGTTTACCATCTTATTTTTTAAAGCATTCACTGGAAGAATCCCAGCAACACTATCTTGGGGTAATTGCCTTTTTTCACTCATTAAATTTATAGATTCTGGAACGGCAGGGAACTTCATAGACGCAGCCCTCGCCAAATCCTAGAACATTCCTTTACTGACAGTGGACCCACCCCTCTGTGTTCAGACCCTAGATGGTTCCTCCATGTTTTCAGGTCCTTTAATTTGGCAGACCACACAAATCTCTCTTAAAATCAGTGCCACTCATCATGAGCGAATTCAATTCTATCTCCTGGAGAATCCCACAAACTCCCTTCTGCTGGGATATCCTTGGTTACGCCAACACGACCCTCACATCTCTTGGGCTTGAAATGAACTGATAGCCTGGGGACCCCAATATCACTTTCACTGTTGCCAACTAACAGTGAAAATAGCCCTCACCGAACAGTCTCAGTCTGAGATCTCTAGAATTCTCCCCTAATACAGAGATCTATTTGAGGTCTTTAATAAACAGAAAGCTTTAACTCTCCCTCCCCATCGCCCCTATGACTGTGCTATTGAACTTTTGCCTGGCACCCTTCCTCCCAAAGGAGAGATCTATTCCCTCTCCAACACAAAATCTGATGCTCTGCAGAAGTATATCCAGAAAGCGCTTAAAGCAGAAATTATTCATCCATTACCATCATCAGTCTGTGCTAGCTTCTTTTTTGTGGAAAAGAAGGAAGGAGGTCTAAGACCATTCATCAATTATCGCGGTCTTAATGATTTTATTTAATAATTTTAAATTACAATTAAAAATCGGTACACTTTACTCTACTACAAGCCCTGGAGTCTGTTCATGGAGCTACCATTTTTTTCTAAACTTGACTTACACGGGGCATACAATCTTATCCGCATACGAGAGGGGAATGAATAGAAAACAGCATTCATAACAACCCATGGACATTACAAATACAGATCCAGCCATTCAAAATGCGTGCTCCTTCTGACTATATTAAGTTTATATACTTTGTAAAAAGTTATAATGTTTTACCCTTTTCTGCAAATACTTATGCTCATTATCGCAGTAAAAAAGAGTTATAGAAGAGACACGTTGTATATCGCCTCTTTTTACACTTGTAAAAAAGAACATTCCAATGTTAATGCAACACGGAAGATATTAATAATGTAGCACTTTCAGGCTCACGTAGGGATGCACCCTACACTAGTGGGGGATCAAACCCGGGCCTCCGGCATCACTCAACAGGGAACCAGCCAGATGAGCCACAGTGAGGTCTCCCCCTTACTGCCAGCGGATCAGGTCCCTGCTATTCAGAGGAAAGGCAGTGACATCACCACGCTTGCATGCCGGCTCGCACAATACTTGTAATGTCCGCCATACAGCATACGCGTTATTACTGTGTATTTATTTTTGGGCTTTACATTTACGTTTATATAAGAGAGTACCCATTACCCCAATTTTGATTGGTAACTTACAGTGGGTTCTGGTTTTAATGTGCTTGTTCTAACATTATTAAGCTTATATTCTGTTCTTCATAAATAGTTATAATGTTTTATCCTTTTCTAGGAATACATAGTACGAACACCACTTGCTGTAACAGTAAAAAAAATAATGTTGTAGTGATTTAACATCATTTGATAGTTCTATTTATATGGAATTGTGTAACTTAACAGCTAAAGTATCACAAGTGGACGGTTTGGAAACATTTTCACATTTGTTTCTCTTTTAAAAAAAAACTTCTATTGCCCTTGTAGTGGTAATGAGCACTGTAAGGTAGTGAGCTGCACCCAAGCGGTTCAAAGTGCAATCAGTGCAACTTGGAATTATTAAGTTTAAACTGTACTATATAGTACACCACGTGGAATTGAACCTGGTCCATTAGCATCATTCAACAGGGAACCAGCTGGATGAATTATTATACATGATGGTTTTGTGTTTAAGGATTTCATCACGGATATCTTTAAATTAAATGAGGGAGGGGAAAGGATTATCTTTTACAATTGCCAGTAATCAGGGAACAGCTTATCAACATGATCGGCAAATGTTTTATTTTTAAAAAACGAAATAAAAAATAAGATACAATGACGTTCCTGCCTAACTCAAACATTGCATGACTTTAAAAGCTATAAAAACTGGTTTAGAAACCACTTTTTATGTGCAACAAATGGGTGATTTTTCTTCCTCGTGATCAGCTTAGAATGTTTGTGTACGCTGTAAGATTTTTACTTTTTCATCGTTTAAAATACTTGAATTTCATAAAAGTTGTGCTGATTTAATACCTCTTGATAGTAATATTAATATGGATTTGTGTAACTAAGAAGCTAAAATATCACAAGGGGACATTTTGGAAACATTTGATATTTTAAATATATATATATAATTATTATAATAATATATATATTATTTTCCTTATAGTGGTAATACACAATGGACTATCATGTAGTGCGCTGCACCCAGGTGTTTCAAAGCCTTTTTTTCTTACATAGTCGAACATATAAAAATAGTCCACTATTATAGCTTATTGTTGGCTATGGTGTGAGTGTGTGTATCTGGATAAATTATTATAATTGACGGTTTTGTGATTTAGGATTTCTTCACGCAATTCTTCAAGTTAAAAGAGGGAAAAGGGTTATATTTACATGTTGTGTATCAACTCTTATATTTATCAAAACATTCCAATTTAAATACAATACAGAATATATTATTAATAATATTGTAATGAATTTGGGTTCTTCAGCTTGTGCTTTCAGTTGCTCCTTTCTTTCCCAGTTCATCCTTCACCACACAGGCTCAAACCCAGATCTCCTGCTTCACTCAACAGAAGTTTTGCCAGCTGAGCTACAGAAGACCTTCTTTAGCCTATGCAGCCAACATCCCTGTTATGCCCAGGGGAGTAGAGGGTTGTACTTACACCGTGTTCCAACCAGCTTGTACCATCTGTATGCCTGCTGTTCGTTACAATATTAATAATGAATGACCATGGACAAACTATAAACTGAAGAGTTAGAGAAAACATGTTGAGCGTTGTCTTTTCAGCTTGGAATTTAACCTTTACAGCCATCCTTTTGGCTATATTTTTTACATAGCCGGATGAGTAAAAATAGATTGGATTAATAACTGGAGTCACACATATTTTGAAACCATACAACTTTGGAACAGCAGATGGCGAGACCCGGCTAGGAGGGGGGGCGGTATTTTGATTTTCCTGGGTGAACCATATTTGCTACAATACTATAATAATGCATATCGTTCAAATTTTGGAATTATAAAAAATAAACCCTTGTTGAGTTTGCACGAGAGACAAAAGGTACCTTTTGAGTTTTGTACTGCTTGCAAAGTAGCTAATTTTGCTCGAAGAATAAAACATCTATCTGTACTGTAGCTTTATTTAATTGAACAGAAAGTCACCTTGCTCTTTACAAGCTGCTCTGTTAAGCAGAGTGTGTGTTAACACATCACACCCTTTTCAATGAGTTTTAATTAACTTTGACTGTTCAAGGAGGTTGGGCAAAGTTATGGACAGTGAAATAATTAAATGACCGTTGGCACTTTTCCTTTCCCCCTGGTGTGAGATGACAATGCAGAAAACTGTTTTTTAATTTTACTGGGAGTGTGAACATCAGTGAGCACCAGGGTTTACAGTGAGATTAACACAGTGAGATTAATTGGATGGATAACTCCTCCATAGACGGTCCAAAGCCCGTTTGCGAAAGGAAGAGGGACTCAGTGACAGGCCGTGCAACAATCCGGCTGAAGAAAAATTCCTTGTTGCGTCAAAATGCACATGACAACTAAACGACATACGGGAAATGCTAAAGCATCCCCCGCAGGCGACGCACACCGTCCTCGCTTAGACTATGCAAGAAATGGGCAAGGGCTACCGGCTCAAGGACGGAGACGGTTAAAGAAGCTAGTCCATCATCACCACTATCAACAACAACAACAGCCAAAAAGGATCAGGCTGACGACCATCAACATTAGCACAATGACGGGCCGAAGCCGAGAACTGGCTAATTCCCTGAAGGAACGAAAAGTGGATATTGCCTGTGTTCAAGAGACCAAATGGGCCAGCGCAAAATCAAGAGAAATAGGAGAAGGCTAAAAACTGATACTGATTCACATAGCACTCGAAATAAGCGTGGCTGTACAGGTCTGCTATTTATGAAGTTGACTATTTTAACTGCTTCATCCAAAACAGTCTTAAGATCTGATGACATTTTTTTGTCAGCCAGCGCTTCCCTATGTAAGCTGCAGTGTACAGATGTCACAAGCGGTGCAATAGCTTTCACACGTGTAACGAGCTTGTTGTGTTGCCCCGTCATTGCTCGGGCTCCATCAGTACTCACTCCCACACATTTTAACCATTCTATCCCATTTGACACAATAAAGGCATTCAAAACATCAAAAATGGCTTCTGCAGTTGAATGTGTAAGTAAAGGCTCACAGAAGAGAAAGTCTTCGTGTACTTCTCCATTATGTTAATATCTAACATACGCAAGGAGGTTGGAAAGGTTTGCAACATATGTAGATTCGTCCAGTTGCAGCACATAAAAGCAGCTCTCTCGCACTCTTTGCAACAGCTGCTGAGTTACATTATGTACCATCTCTTGCAGCAGGCAAAATCAAATTGATTGTATGAGGCTTTCCAGCCTTCGCTATACGGCTTCAACTGCTTTAGTATTTACGTTTCCTGTACAAGCTGATTCAATCATTTTTTTCTTACTCTGGTATTCTCCAAGTCTGTTTTCAAAATACTCAATAGGTTTGGACACATACTCATTGTGTTTTGTCTCCAGGTGTCGATGTAATTTGTTTGGCTTTAAAGCCTCATTTAAAGCCTCACTTCTGAACAAATAACACATGGCGGCAGAAGCTCGTTCTCAGTTCCCTCACTCGCAAAGCCCAGAGCCAGGAACTCACTGCTATATTTTCTCTTTTTTAGTTTGGGTTTGGATTTTTGGTTATCGGTATGAGACACCAAAGCGATTTCTTTACTTGTAGATGGGCCTTCCTTTGTGTCTTTTCTCATAAGGGAACCAAACGCAAGCCATTTATGCATGGTATGAAGGTTAATTAGGCAGTTATTCTACATTCAGCCTTAGCTTTCTTGTCATGTCACATACAGTATAATGGCATTAAATGGCGGTTAAGTCAGTCATGCAACATCCAATCATCAAGTCTGGCTAAAAAAGTGTTCAATTTTACCAAACTATTTAAAAATACATTACCATTATATCTTTAAAATATTTATATTGTTATTTATAGTATATACATTATGTTATATATTTATGACTCTTTTATATTTACGAATCATTTGACGGCCCCCCTGCAGTACCACCGGCCGCGGCCCACGGGTTGAAAACCACTGCACTATTGGTAACCCTGCTGTACCAATGGGCTGCTCGAAAACACAACAGGAACAGCTTAAAAATATTTAGAAAGTAATCATGCGTACATGAGTCAAATTTAAAATAAAATGTTTACAAAGAAAGTGGATTATAGTAATACCACCAGCTATATAAATACATATATTTGGATCCTTAAATTAATACCGTTATTAATTTCTTTAGATAAGCGATACCATATTATATTCCCTATTTAGCGGATTCTAAAAAGTATGAGGTGTTTTACTATGATAACGAGCACAAGTATTCATAGAAAAGGTTAAAACGTGGAATACAGAGGGAGTTTCAGAAATTAAACAGAGGTCTGGTACACCTTGTGTCAAAAATAGACGTTTAATAAATTGAAGTTTGTGAAAACAGTGACAAATCACCCCTAACAAAATACAATTTTAAAATACAAGCAGTTTGAAATTATTATCTGTTATTAATAAATCACTTAACTTTGAACATGTTGTGATATTTAGAAATACCAAAAAATTCAATATGGTGTTGATAATATTTTCTAGTTTAGTTTTTCAAAGAAATGTTTATTTGTTAAAAGAAAACTCATAGCAAGAGCTGGGTTTAAACCCCCAACCTCCAGCATGTGAGTCATACACCAAAGCCATCATACCAACATGGCGCTTGACAGCTTAAGCTATAGCTGAAAAGGGTAGGCAAAAAGTTTACAAGTAATCGCGGGTGAATGAGTGAAATTGATGCATATGTTTACAAAGAAAGTGTACTACTGTAATAATTTGAGCTATATGAATAGAATTATATAATTATTAATTTATTTAGATACGCAATTCCATATTATATTCCCTATTAATCAAATTCTAAAAAGTATTTGTGTTTTTGTCTATCCATAGTTCAGTATTCCTAGAGTATGAATAGAAAAGGTTAAAACATTATAACTTTCTATGAAATATATAAACTTAATATTTTCAGAAGGAGCATGCAAAAACTTTTCCAAAATAACCACAGTATGTAACCAAATGAAAGACTTTGATGCTTAAAATGTTTATGAAGAAATTGGAATACCGGTGTCTATTTTTTATTTAAACTACCAATACCAGCCATATACAGTTTACATAATATGTTAATGTTCCTAAATTAATACTGTTTATGACCTTCAGACACGTTATGCTCCTCTTCTTTTCATGATCAGCTACTAAAATTTCCCTGTAGTTGCAAAATTCCATATTAATATTCAATACTAAGCAGATTTAAACATGCACAGTAAAGAGATTAAATGAAGCAATCCAACCAATGTACCATGGGTGCCACCTGTCAGCCATTTTGGCCAGCCATTAACTGTGGTATAACGTGTGTAAGAGGACCCAGGGAAGGGTCATTTATAACCGCTATTTCCAATTGTGAAACTGGACCGCTTGTATCGCCATGGTTACCCCTAGTCTTGCTAATATCTCCTTTTTCAGAGTCTCATAATTCTCTGCATCTTCTTCCTTTTAATCATAATAGGCTTTTTGGGCTTCTCCAATAAAATAAGGGGCTACTCTCCCGGCCCATTGCTCTTTGGGCCACGCATTTCGAGATGCAGTTCTTTCAAAGGAGGTTAGATACGCTTCCACATCATCAAGCTCGGTCATCTTTTGTAATGCAATTTGTTCAGCCTGAACGGTGTCTCTCCCCACTACTGGGGCCTGCCGAATTTCTTCCTCTAATCGGTGCAATTCTTCCCGTACTAATTTTTGCTCCTCTATAATGGGTTTGTTAGTTTTGCTTTGAATTTGATTCGCCTCCCGTTGTGCTTGGATAGCTTCTTGTTGTCCTTTTAAAGCCTGAAATTGGGCGAGGGTGGCCTGGGACAATTGCTGCATTAATTGTTCCATGGTTATTCTCCACACACGCAAAGCGAAACCTGCACACACACACACACAAAAACTTGCTTTCTTAGATTCTCAAATCCGAGCGGGAGCTGCCCGCATCCTCCACCAATTGGGGTGTCGCCAGGGGAAAACAGGTGTAAAAGAGATCTAACTCACTCCACACTTGTCTTCTTTGTTCTTCGTTGGTACGTCTCTCCTAATCCGATCCGCAATCCGTTGTCAGTATCCTTAAACGATCTAAATTCCTAAATCCGTATGTCCACACTACTCTGTGCCGTAGAGTAATCCATAATCCAAAATCTTTGTCAAAACCGTATCCAATATTCCGTTATTCTTAAATTCCTTTCAGTATACTCCTAAATCTCTCCTTCCTCCAAAACGCTTTCACCTTATCGGCTTCCACCCGGCTCATCGCTTCTGGGGCATTTATATCCTGTTTCCTAATGTCGTTCAGCTGTGTCTCCCTGTTTCGCTGCGTAGGCTTTTCCCAATAGTGGGTCAGCTGGTTATCCTGGGTGGCCATCTTGCCCAGGTCTATATCGAGTATCTTCAGTGTTTCCTTCTGGAAATACCAGTTATAAATTACCCTTCCCCGGGTCCTCTTACACGTGCTAAAATGCAGATTGTTTCATGCAGTACAGGGTTTTACCGCACATTTTGAATGGCAGCATCTGTATATCAGATAATTATCCTCAACCATGAGAGACTGTCAATAAATGACTCTGCTCACATGCTGTCTCAATTTCTTTCAACATGTCATGCCATTATACTGGATGGTGAAACTAGCCACTGTGCTTTAAAATGGATTTCAAGTTTAATTAATTAATTAACTAATCAATCATTTAAATTCACCAGGAGTATTCAACTCTTTGTAACAAAGATCTAAAGAGCTAATTTCACTGTAGCTTTTACCCCCTAAACAAGGCAATTAAACCAAATCACAATGTTGCTGTGAAAAGATAAACAGGTTTAAAATTTGAATGAAAAACTCCAGGCTTCCTTATACTGTTGTAGATCTGTATCCATGCTGTACAGGGACTAGTTAAGTTTCATCATAATATCTGGAATTAATGTGAATTCTAGAATGTAAAACTAATTAGAAATAGAACAAAAATGACCATTACACTACAAATTACTGCTACCAGTTTACCCTTTCCAAAATCTGTGTCTATAGGAACTGTAGTTGCTGGCTTGTATCTTCAGTAGAAAATAAAAAATGTTCTTTAATTTTTTTTTCTGAGTGGTGACCATTTTAAAAAGCGTTCTGAGTGGACTATTATACAAGCATCTACAGATGCAGCCATTCAAAATGCACGGTACAAACCCGCAGTACAGTAAACTACCCACAAGCCACCGCAGGGTACCGCGGTGAGTGATTGGCTGGCCAAAATGACCGACAGGGGCACTCGTGGTGCATTGGTTGGTAGTGAAAAGATTTAATCATTTAATCTCTTTACTGTGCACATTTTAATCCGCTTAGTATTGAATATTTATATGGAATTTTACCACTACAGGGAAATGTTAGTAGCTGAGCATAAAAACAAGAGGAGCATAATGCATCTGAATGTAATAATAAATTATTATTTTGTTTATTTTTTTGCACATTTATTTGAACATTTCCATCGATTGTACAAGCACTTGGAAACTGTCCAATCCCTAGTTCATCAGACATTTTCTTTTACGCTGTGGGCATTCTCCCGGTCTGGAGCCGGTCTGTGTGTTCTTGGATATAATGCCAGCGAACTCTTGTTTTTATGTCCACTATAACAGACAATCTCCTTTGCTTTTAACCGAGCGTTTAATAATTTCCTAAAATGAAAATGATTTACTTTATTTCCCTCATGGGATCAATAAAAGTATCTCTCATCTATCTAAACTATGGGACAGAATTCTGGGGTCTCCCTATACCAGAGATTATGGTAGGGCTTCAGAATGGTGATTGGCTGACACCATCTGACACCCCTCTGATGGAGAAAAAAGACGTGCTTGTCTACTATACATACTGTACCAGGAAGAGGATTTCTTTCTATTCGAAACACTATTTTAAAAGTTGGAGTTTAAATAAAGTTGATGTTTTATCTAGGGGATGCTTGCTCGCCTGCGTCTGAAAAGCGGCTTCTAAACTCTGAAAACGTGTCTGTCTTTCCGTAGGGGGAAGGGAATCTGATCTGCAAGGCCCTTTGGCTACAAAAGTAAAAAGAAGGCGCTCACTCTCTCTCTCTTTCTTTTGATTATTACATCCAATAATCAAAAATGACACAATAAACATAATAACCATAATCACGACCAACCAACAAAAACAACCATATAAACATAATACCAACCAAAAACATAGATAACAACCACAATACAAAATCAAATATATCAAACTATTAAACTCTCTCAAATTCCCCTTATGCAAAACCAAACCCTCCTCCCATCCCAGTTTATCCTCTTTATCATAAACAAAATCCACCTCAATTTTCAACATAAAGCATTACACAATACCTCAACACTCCATACTCAACAACGATAATTCACAAACAGCCAGAACATGTAACTCCACATTCCCAAACAGACCTCATTTCAATATCCCCGCCCCTTATGCAAAACCAACATCCCTCCCCTGTTCTCTCTCTCCGCTGGCGTTTGTAATCGTTTTTATTTTTAAATAAATTTTAGCAAAGTCATGTATTGTTAAAAATCTTAAGATTTCTATATTTATGTCTTTATTTAGTGGTTTCATTAGTGACAAAGGCTAAACTTTCTTGGAAAAATGTCTTTTATGTAAACCATGTTTGCTATTAATTCATTTAGGGCTAGAATATGTTAATTGTCTCCCAATGAAAGAAGGGTTCCTTTCGCCGTAGTCGGGTTGTCATTAGAAGCTTGCCACGCCCGGACTGTTACACCAATGCATTAGCATGTTAAAGCAATTTCATTGAGGAGCCTAGCTTTCTTAACTAGTAAGTACTGTACTTCCTTGGTTTTGGAGGGTGGGAGGTGTCTTTCGCTGGAAATCTCGCCCCCTTCTACTTTAAAAATACCTGTGAAACCGGTTTAATTCATCACAGCCAGCACTCCCGCAGAGAGGGGGGTTGTACTTGCAGTGTATACAGTAGATGGGAAAGCCAGAGCTGACCGCTACGACGCCCACGTGTTAAGCTCTTGAGTTAATGTCTAAGCCGGAACACATCATTATATCTCATTTTGTATTTCTTTAAAATAAAAAATCGCTTGCCCTGCCTAACAGTATTGTTGTTATTGTTTTTATCCTGTGAAGCACTTTGAGGAGCCACCTTTAAAGGTGCCATATACAATAAAGTTCTTTATTATTACTATTGTTAATTTGCTGGACAGAGAGGTGAACATTATTACGCAGAAGACAAAGATAGCGATTTACGTTGCATTGTGCATTGTGCTGCTGTAATACAGTTTTAAATAATTAAAAGTCTAAACAGTATCAGCTTTATTTATGGGTTTTAAATAAAGGCGATTTAAACGTGATTTAAATCAATATAAATGTTTAAATTGTAACGCATAGGTGACTATTCATTGTTATTAAAATAACTTAAATTCGATCATGTTGTGATATTTAGAAATAAAAATTTGTTTGGTGTGAGTGAAGTTTTATTTAATCTCTGACCAAGGGAAACATTTTATTTTTTCAAAGAAATGTTTGTTAAAAAGTCATGGCTTCGGCTGGATTCAAACACGCAACGTGTGAGGTGGGAGTCAGGAACCTAACCCACAGCGCCACCAGCAAGCTCGCATGAGGAGTGTTGAAAAAGCCCTACAAACATTATCAAAAGACATCGTACAGCGTGTACTATTCTTGTGTTGTGGTACATGAATATAATTATATCGTTATTAATTTCTTTAGATACGCGATTCCATATTATATTCCCTTTTAAACAAATTCTAAAAGTATGCTTGTTGACTCCGGTATCTCGTTAGTTAAAGACTTCGATGCTTAAAATGTTTAGGGAGAAATGGAATACTGGTGTGTATTTTTTCTTTAAAGTACCGAGACCAGCCATATACTGTATGTTTATGTTCCAAAATTAATATCATTTATGGCCTTCACACGTGTTACAATATTCTCCTATTCTTTTTATGCTCAGCTATTAAGATTTCCCTTCAGTGGTAAAATTCCATATAAATATTCAATACTACAACGGGCACAGTAAAGACGTTTACTGTAAATCGTTCTACGACAGACCAACGGACCACGAGTGCCCCTGTCGGTCAACCAATCACGTACCGCGGTACCGCGCGTCATTGTGCGTCACAATGCGCGACACCGTAGCTAATTACCTCCGGTACGTGTCTGTACCGCGCACTTTGAATGGCTGCATCTGTATTGTGATTGTTTTACCTGATGAGGAAATCCATAAGGCTGGGCTACTCCAAGTATTAGATCTTCTGACGGGAAAGGGTATATAACCAACTACATTGTAATGCCAGCGTGAATTCCGTCTCGGAACAAATTTGCCTGGTGACAAATTGGCGTAAGGAGGGTGGTGAAGTCTAAAGACAAAATTGCCTTGACCCCTGCAGCAGAAACCGTTTTTAATGTTTTGAAACAAGCTTTCTTGCAGGCACTTGCCCTGGGCTGGATTCCCTCAGATGGATCATCTGTATGTAATCTGTATGTAAGTGAACAAATGTGTTGTGAGCTGCTGTGCTGGCTCAGGAGCATGGAGGTAGGCATCGTCTGGTGGGTTATTATTCAGGACCCTTTGATGCGGTGGCCACGGGGCTGTGTTTATGTGTTGTGGAGGCTACCTGCCTGGCTGTATAAACTGTGAATAATCTGGTGTTGAACCAGCAGGTTGAATGTAAAGATTTAATTGAAATACTAAATGGTCAAACTGTTACAATTTATATGGATTCACGGTCTGCATTTGGGGTATGCCGTGATTTGGGGAGATTGTGGAGAAACAGGGATTTCTCACACCTACTGTACACCTTTCAGAGCGACTAGCTTTTACAAGCTGATCTCCCGTATGCATACGAATAAACAGCTCTTCTTTCACCAGCATCCGAATCCTGTTATTTTAATGTTTTTACACCAATAATGTCCCATTTCCTTGAATTACAAATAATGTATACACATTTCTTAAAGTGAATATTGTAAAAATATTTCTAATAGTATGAATATATTTTACCATCAAAATGTGAATGCTCTCCGAGCATTTTTGTCTGCGAAAGAAGCTATATTTCATCAAAAACTAAAAAAGAAATAAAAAAATATGTTGATTATGTTGATATAAGATTGGTATCAAGAACAGATGCCAGTGGGATGCCAGATGTGACCTACTTTATTAAGATCCTCCATTTTATCAAATTGTTGTCTGTCACTTGGATAAGTTTTAAACAATGACCCTGTAGTTCCAGGAACATAAATAACCTTTTCCTTATATATTCAAAAAGATGGTGTGATCAACTGACAAAAAGAGCTATAGAATCAGAAAGTGCTCATTAGCAGTTCATTAGTAAGCCTAAGAAGGACTATTTGTGTGCTACACATCATTCTGAACCTTGATGGAAATGCCTCTTAAAGTCAAACAAGCTTGGAACTGAATATCAGCAGCTCATTATACAACACTAGCTGAAAATGTTAAATTATATACTGTATTGTATAATACAATATTGTAATTATTGAGTAGATCAGAATCTACTTAGTTCTGTTTCTCTGAATCAAATCAGGAGAATGGTGATTACACACATAGATGTCAAAGAATACAATATACATTTTTTAATACATGTTATTAATACTATTAGTAAAATGTACCAAATAAACCAATACAGATGCAGCCATTCAAAATGCAGGGTACAAACCCGTGGTACGGGAAACTACCCACAAGCCACTGCAGGGCACCGCAGTGAGTGATTGGCTGGCCAAAATGACCGACAGGGGCACTCGTGGTGCATTGGTTGGTAGTGAAAAGATTTAATCACTTAATGTCTTTACTGTGCACATTTCGTCGAGGACGAACACAAAGACTCAAACCTGTGGAGTTAAAAACTACGCTTTATTTCTTCTACGTCACCACCCGGCAGCAGCACTCCCGCGCCCAGACGAGAGAGAAACACAAGACAAGCCCGCCAAGAGCGTGGGCCCTAGAGAGACAGAGAGAGAGACAGAGAGAGAGAGACACCAAGGGGTGTGGAACCAGGGAACTATTCACATGGAAAATGTGCGATCTCCCCAGACTGTACGCCCGTTTCACTGTTACCTGGATACCTCTTGGGGGATATCTTCTATATCCTCTTGGGGGGAATATCCTCTTGGGGGATATTCTAACAACAAGTGATTATAAGACGATCTGTCAAAGTGCAATGAAATACAATGTGCTGGGCGGTATGCTTCACAAAGCGCTTTACAGGATAACAACAATAACAACAACAATTTTACAAGTCCTGGGAGGAAGAATATCATCAATATTAATAATAATAATAATAATAAACTTTATTTTATATAGCGCCTTTAAAGGTGGCTTTTTTTGGCAGGGCTATGATTCATACAAGTGGTGGTGGAGTTGGAGACAAAATGTATTTACATTGGGTTGCTGTTAGTGGAGCACTAATAAGCTCAAAGCTCTACTTATTATTTTACAAAAGAATGCACCTGACAAGCTGGACAGTATGCTTCTCAATACGCTTTACAGGATAACAACAACAATAACAACAACAATTTACAAGTTCTGGGAGGAAAAATATGATCAACATTAATAATTATAATAATAATAAACTTTATTTTATATAGCGCTTTTAAAGGTGGCTCCTCAAAGCGCTTTACAGGATAACAACCGATGAAACAACATTGGTTGGGGGTTGAAAATACCTGTGAAACCGGTTTGTTCACAATGTACTGTAGACACCAACACCAACAATGTACTGTAGAGTGGTACACCAATGCATTAGCATGTTAAAGCGATTCCATTGAGGAGCCGGGAGCGATAATTGTTTTGTTCCTTGATACAGTATCTCATCTGCAAGGCCATTTGGCTACAGCGAATGTGAATTCTGTCTGGCATTACCAGATTTTGAAAAAATAAAAGTATTTTAATCAAGATTCCCTTATAAAATTAACGCGAAACAAAACAAAAAAGAAAAATAAGATACAATCTACAGACATTCACAACATAAACATATCTTAAAACATTTACATATATTGTTAAATTATTACTTTAGATATATACTTTAGTTTACTGAAACGACCAGTTAATAAAATCATTCTTGTTTGGAGGTGGAGATATTCAGACAACAATTGATTTAAAGACAATCTGTCAAAGTGCAATGAAATACAATAATTACGCTGGGTGAACGTTCTGAGGTCAAATTCTTCTGTGACGGGGATACCTTTCAAGCGCAGACGATGGCACCAAAAAATTTTGGCGCCCTCTCTTTAAAGCCCTGGCCAAATATGAAGACAGTACGTACAGTTATAATTCAAATTAAATTAAAAACTACTCCCGCAGAGAGTGAAGAAAACCACACAGAGTCAGGCGAATGCACATGTTGGACTTTTGGGTTTGGGTGGATTTGCGCCCTACAGTTCAACCTGCGGTACCGCTGTGTACTGTACATACAGTACGAACATGTGTTATTTTGAAATATAAAAAATGTCAATATACTTTAGGAGAAATTGAGTATTGGTGTGTATTTTGTCTTTAAAATACCAATATAAGCAACATACAGTTTACATAATATGTTTATGTTCCTAAATTAATATCGTTTATGACCTTTATGACCTTCTTATGCTCCTCTGCGTTTTATGCTTAGCTACTAAAATTTCCCTTTAGTGGTAAAATTCCATATAAATATTCAATTCTAAGCGGATTAAAATGTGCACAGTAAAGGGATTAAATGATTAAATCTTTTCACTAACGACCAATACACCACATTATCTACCATGTCGCATTAACATTGGAATGTTTTTTTTACAAGTGTCAAAAGAAGCGATACACAGCCTGTCTCGTCTATAACTCTTCAGTTTACAGAGAAATTCCGCCAGAGCCTCACAACATTGTCCAATAATACTCTTCTCGCGTCTAACTTTTAGTTAAGCAGGATTTGAGCTACAGACTATAACAGACCAAAAAACAGAATCCACCTGCGATTCGGGTGTTAACAAAATGTGTTTACAAAGAAAGTGAAATACAGATGCAGCCATTCAAAATGCGTGGGCGATACTGCATTATTTTCCGGTACGCTGTACGCAGTCTACCGCAAGCTACCAGTAAATACCGCGAGTTACCGGTAAATACCGCTAGTTACCGTAAATTCTCCTATACGACAAGCAAAATAATAGTATCCGGAATTTCCGCAAGGTGGAGCTAATAAAGCTCAACCTCTCATGTTTGAGTTGTGGCCATCAGTCTTTAACGAAGATATTACTAATAGTATTAATAATGAATGACCTTGGACAAGCTGTAAGTGTAAACTCAAAGTATTGCCCTGGTCAACATTCTTTTTTTCATTGACCGTCTTTGTAAAAGTAACACCACAGCATTTCGCAATCACGCAAATTTGTTTCCAATCATGCAAAGTACAGTGATTCACCATGCCTTTCACATGCCAATAAAAGAGATTGATTTAGGAACATAAACATATTACCGTATGCAAACTGTACTGTATACAGTATGTATATGTATATTTAATGTCTTAACTGTGCCCGTTTAAGTATTGAATATTTGTATGGAATTTTACCACTGAAGGGAAATCTTAGTAGCTGAGCATAAAAAGAATAGGAGCATACTGCAACGCGTGTGAAGTCCATAAACGATATTAATTTTGGAACTTAAACATACAGTATATGGCTGGTCTCAGTACTTTAAAGAAAACATACACACCAGAATTCCATTTCTCCCTAAACATTTTAAGCTTCGAAGTCTTTAACTAACGTGATACCGAAGTCAACAAGCATACTTTTAGAATTTGATTAAAAGGGAATATAATATGGAATCGCGTATCTAAAGAATTTAATAACGGTATGATTATATTCGTGTACGAAAGAAAGGTTCTGAGGTTAGATTTAAACTGGCCCTGGTGTGTGTGTGTTTGTGTCTGTCTGTCCTGTGATGGACTGGCGCTATGTCCAGGGTGTATTCTGCCAAGTGCATTTTTGCAATTTACGTTGCATTGTCCAATGTTCTGTTGTAATACAGGCTAGAATACAGTTACAGCAGCCTAAGCTTTATCAGCCTATTTAAAATATTTTTTTTGAATCCCCGGCGGAACACACTCCATAGGAATCAGCGCTTTTATACAGTATATCGCCTTTAAACACATATATTTAAACACGCGTTTACGATTTAAATCAAAACGCGATTCAAATCAATATAAATGTATATTATGTAACGCATAGGTGACTATTCATTGTTATTAATAAGACTTAAATTCGATCATGTCGTGATATTTAGAAATATAAATTTGTTTGCTGCGAGTGAGGTTTTATTTAATCTCTGACCAAGGGAAACGTTTCATTTTTTCAAAGAAATGTTTGTTAAAAAATGAAGTCATAGTTCCATGGGATTCAATCACAGACCATGTGACATGGGAGTCAAGGAAACTAACACACAGCGCCACCAGATTTAATAACGCAATAAAAACGCTATAAAATAATGTGACTAGGCACAGAAAAAGTTACCGCACAGTACAATAATAAATGCTGACCATGACTTTAGAAGCATAAATTACCTTACACTCAATTTAAACACAAGTTGTCTTTCTGTATGAACCTCTAAGCTGGTTCATACAGAAAATGTAGAAATGCATTAGCCTGATTATGAGTAAAAAACACATAATTAAACATGCGTTTGCGATTTAAATCAGAACCCGATTTAAATCAATATAAATGTTTATATTGTAACGCATACTGTCCAGCCTCCATTTCTCTATAAAAATGTATTTAGTTGCACACACACACACAATAGAAGCAGGAACCGCTGCCAGAAAGGAAGAAGGTGACTATTCATTGTTATCAAAAATGACTTAGAATGACTTAGATTGTCCATATTATCGCTATTCTTTTTTCAGAAGAAATGTTTGTTAAAAGAAAAGTCCAGCACCAGCTGGATTCGAACACACAACCTGTGCATTGTTAGTCACGCACCTAAACCAGTAGACTACAAGACAACTCTTGTTTACAGGGAGGCGAAACAGCCTTACACAGCCCTGTCGCAGTACACAAATATAATCATACCGTTATTAAATTCTTTAGATACGCGATTCCATATTATATTCCCTTTTAATCAAATTCTAAAAGTATGCTTGTTGACTCCGGTATCACGTTAGTTAAAGACTTTGAAGCTTAAAATGTTTAGGGAGAAATGGAATACTGGTGTGTATTTTTTTCTTTAAAGTACCAAGACCAGCTATATACTGTATGTTTATGTTTCAATATTAATATCATTTATGGCCTTCACACACGTTACAGTATGCTCCTATTCTTTTTATGCTCAGCTACTAAGATTTCCCTTCAGTGGTAAAATTCAATATCTACAACGGGCACAGTAAAGACGTTTACAGTAAGTCTTTCTACAACTGACCAACGGACCACGAGTGCCCCTTTCGGTCAACCAATCACGAACCGCGTCATCTTGCGTCATGATACGTGATACCGCAGCCAATTACCTGCGGTACGTGTCTGTACCGCGCACTTTGAATGGCTGCATCTGTACAGTAATACTACCAGCTATATAGATACATAGATTTAGAAATTTAGATCCTTAAATTAATATCATGATTAATTTATTTAGATACGTGCTTACATATTCTCGATTATAAAACAGATAATTCCGGTCCTGGAATCTGACTGGCTGACACCCTTCTGAAGCAGTACCATGATCTCTGGTATACAGACGCCCCTAAAATTTGACTTGTTACTGTGTGATAAATTTTAAAGACGTAGATGAAAAAAATTGGATTCTCATGTATCTGGTACAAGTATCATTTAAAACAGTCTTTGTTGTGCTCTTGAGGATCCTTGTGATAGTTTGAGCTCTGGTTGAATGATAAGTGTTGCAGTTTAAATACTTTTCGTTGCTAGAAATTATTAAATGCTCTGTTAAAAGCAAGGGAGTTTTTATGTCTGTTATAATGAAAGAAAATGCCAGACGAACTAGGGATTGGACAGTTTTTCAGTGCTTGTACAATCGATGGAAATGTTCAAATAAATGTGCTAAAGAAAGAAACAAAAAAAGTAATTTATTCCTTTATCATATTGGCTAGCTAATGTCCCGTCCTTGTTAGTTAGATCAACAAAATGCTGTGTTGTAATTTTTTGTCGATGAAAAAATAAAGTCTTTTCATTTAAAATGACGGTTACAAATAATGTGGACCAGCGTAATACTTTGAGTTTACAGCTTGTCCAACGTCATTCATTATTAATAATATGAGTAATATCTTCGGTAAACGCTTTGATGCATGAAATATTTCTGCATAATTAAAATATTTATGATAAAGGTAGGTTGTGTACTTTTGCCCAACTGAGCAATCTTGCTTTCATAAAATATATCAACTTTTTAATGACTGATGATTAACATGCTGTAATACACAGTTTAAATTTAAAAGCTCAAATGCTGTACATGAGAGGTTAAGCTTTATTGGCTCCTCCTGGCGGTTTTACAAGGTGATTCCGGATACTTTCCGGTATGACATCAAATGACGGGATACACCGTGTGATACTGCGTTTTGATGCGACACACCCACCGGGGTATACCGCGAAATACCCCACCCATTTTAAATGGCTGCATCTGTACAAGAATTAATATACAGTACATCCAGTATACAGTACAGTATATACAGATGCAGCCATTCAAAATGCATGGTACAAACCCGTACCGCGGGCATCTACATGTGCTCCACCGCGCCGTACCGCAGTACATGATTGGCTGGCCAAAATGACCAACAGGGGCACTCGTGGTGCATTGGTCAGCAGTGAAAAGATTGAATAATTTAATCTCTTTACTGTGCACATTTTAATCCGCTTAGTATTGAATATTTATATGGAATTTTACCACTAAAGGGAAATTTTAGTAGCTGAGCATAAAAAGAAGAGGAGCATAACGCATCTGAAGGTCATAAACAATATTAATTTATGAACATAAACATATTATGTATACTGTATATTGCTGGTATTGGTATGTTTTTTAAGAAAACATGTGTCTGTGGGGGACTGTGTGTCTTTCATTGGAAGACTTGCCCTGTTCTAGTTTGAAAATACCTGTGAAACGGTTCAATTCAGCACAGCCAGCACTCCCGCAGAGAGAGATGAAAACCGTGCAGCGCCAGGTGAATGCACAACATTAATGTAGGGCTTTTGGGCTCACATGGATTTGTAACCTGCGGTACCGCTGTGTACATACAGTATGAACATGTGATATTTAGAAATATAAAAAATGTCAATATACTGTAGTGTCCATAATATTTGCTATTTTCATTTTTCAAAGAAATCTTTATTTGTTAAAAGAAAACTCATAGTGATTGCAAGATCTGAACACCCAACCTCAGGCTTATAAATCAGTCACTTAAGCTGTCACGCCACCAAGCAAGTCATGTGACATGTACTGAAACAGCAACACACATATCAATATAGAATATAGAATATAGTCAGGAGGAGCACGTAGAAATGTTTCCGAAATAACCACATGTAAGACTTTGATGTTTAGGGAGAAATGGAATACTGGTGTGCATTTTTTCTTTAAACTACCAACACCAGCCATATACAGTACAGTTTACATACAGTAATATGTTTATGTTCTTAAATTAATATATTTTATGAGCATGTGAAAGGCATGGTGAATCAGAGATTCTCAAGACTTACTTTGTATGATTGGAAATGAATAATAATAATTAATAATTGCTTACACTTACATAGCACTTTTCTGGACACTCCACTCAAAGTGCTTTACAGGTAATGGGGACTCCCCTCCACCACCAATGTGCAGCATCCACCTGGATGATGTGACCACAGCCATAGTGCGCCACAACACTCACTATATTACTGCTCTCAGTGGGGAGGAGAGCAGAGTAATGTAGCCAATTCATAGATGGGGATTATTAGGAGGCCATGATTGGTAAGGGCCAATGGGAAATTTGTCCAGGACTCTTTTCAAGAAACACCCTGTGATTTTTAATGACCACAGAGAGTCAGGACCTCGGTTTTATGTCTCATCCGAAGGACGGCGCCTGTTTACAGTATAGTGTCCCCGTCACTATACTGGGGCATTAGGACCCACATGGACCGCTGGGTGAGCACCCCCTGCTGGCCCCACTAACACCTAGTCCAGCAGCAACTTTAGTTTTTCCCAGGAGGTCTCCCATCCAGGTACTGATCAGGCTCACACCCAATTAGCTTCAATGGGTTGCCAGTTGTGAGTTGCAGGGTGATATGGCTGCTGGCGTGATCAGAGTAATGAAATGTTGTGGTGTTACTTTTTGTCAATTAAAAAATAAAGTATTTTTGTTTACGAAGACGGTTACAAAGAATGTAGACCAGGGTAATACTTTGAGTTTACAGCTTGTCCAAGGTCATTCATTATTAATATTATTAGTAATATCTTCGGTAAAGACTTTGATGCATAAGATATTTCTGCATAATTAAAATATTTATGATAAATGTGGTAGGTTGTGTACTTTTGTCCAACTGAGCAACTTACTTAATATCAGGCAGTCACTTGTAAATTACAGAAACCACAGCACTAATATCTGATTAGGTCTTTAAGTAAATCTGAGCAGTGGCAGAGACTTGTAATTCTTAGTCTTAACAAAGTTACAAGAAAGCTTTGTGTATATTTGGTTCTTGTGGGGTAATGAGATAATTTTAGCAGTGAATATAATGGGCTAATAAACAATGTATGAAATTGCATATGAAATCAGTTTACCTTAAGAAACAGATTTTATTTATGATCGGCTTTTAAAAAAGAAGGCAGGTTATGGAAGAAGGCCTGTTTTCAAATCTTTTTACAACATACATTTTAATAAATTGTTTACTCCTTTGCTTAAGAAGAATTAGAGTTCTGCCATCATGTCCACAAATGGCTCCAAATAGTCAATTTCTAATAGGTAAACAGAGGAATGGGTTTTTGAAATAACATATACAGTATATGTCAGGGTGGTAACTTATCAGCTACAGTTTTTTTACTTCATCATATATAGTGTGTTTTATAAATAAAGTGCAGGTGCTTTATGATTTTAGCCCTCAAAATATTATGCTTGATACTGTAATGGAAAGTTACTGAAGAAAAGTGTTTTATCCTAAAAAAGTTGTTTACGGGCAGAGCTGTGTTGTAAAAGCAGCTGGATTCAGTGAACAAAAGGTGATTGCACCCAGCAAGTCAAGGGCACGGGATGCTCTAAGAATATGTTTATCTCTGCCCCAGCAAAAAGGCAGATACAAAACTGCACGTAGCTGTCTTCTCTGTCCTTCAAGGCTAAGACCTATAAGGACTGGAAAATTACTGTCTCGCCTGTCATTGTATTACTAAAATACCATATTGATGTAAAAAGGTTGAGGTGTTGCATCAGCTAAGTGTTTAAAATAAGGGACCTTTTCTTATTTTATAATCAGTTTGCACTTGCTGCACAGACTAGTGGTTGCCCTTTTTCCCTATTCCACAATATAAATAAATGCCTTACTGAGTGAATGAGAACACATTTCCTGGCTCTTCTTTGATAAAGATTCTACGACAATACATCTAGGTCTGAAAATAGCAAACACGTCTTTACATGCACAAAGATGTTGTAGTTTAAACTGCCTGGGCAAATTGTTGATCCTAATACCCTGAGGTCCTTCAAGAACCAGCTGGTTGAGATTTTGAGACCAATTAGCTACAAGTAATCAAACTATCAAGATGAAATAAAAAGGCTTCCTCTTCTTTGTTCCTATACAGAATTATTGTGTATAGTACAAACCTATTTTTGCACCCCATTTCCCTTGTGTTAGCCTAGTTTACTCACAGGACAGTCCCAAGGCTAGAGTGGAAATTTGAATTGGGTATAAATTGTTAATTTCATATTGAGATAGAATATGTTCACAGCATCCTCACATTTAGCTTTGATCAGAATGCACAGTATGGCACAATTAACAAACATCCATCCATTTTCTAATTACTTTATCCAATACAACGTCATGGGGAGGTGGAGCTTATCCTGGCAAGCAACAGGCACAAGGCAGACCGCACACAAAAATGCAGACATTCATACCATGCCATTTTTCCCTGAAGCCAATTACAATTCCAGTATATCTTTGTACTGTGGGAGGAAACCAGAGGGTCTGGAGAAAACCCACAAAAACACAGGGAGAACATGCAAAATCCATGCAGATAGCACTTCAGGTTTGGAAATGAACCGAGAGCCTCAGTGCTTTGAGGCAGCAGTGCTAGGTAGCCAGTGCGCCATGTTGCTGCCCATTAACAAATAATAAAGGAATAATCTATAAAATAGCAAAGAGTTATAGAAAATATTTTTCCACATGCCACTTGTCTCAAAAAACATAAAAAACAGAACAGTGATATGTATGAGGAATTTGAAAAGTCTGATCTAAAGCGTGCATTGATTGATTTGTGTAGCAAATCAAAACATCAAAGTAACCTCAATGTTATAATTTACCATACCAGAATTTAACAGGCATTTATCTTACAGCTTCAAGTCAAAATCAATATCATTATGCACTAACATTAAATTAATGTTTGGTTTTCAGTGATACCCAGAAAAAAAAATCTTAGATTTGTTTCGAGACTCCAGTTAGGATTTTAAAAATGAAAATAGTATTGTAGCATGATGGAATTCGAGCAGGTGATAGACTCATTTAAAGTACTTAGCAGTATTTCTGACTGAACATACTCAAATGACTCCTTTGTTCATGTAGTGAATAAGGCTTTAAACAGGTGCAGAAGAAGTCAAATACAAAAATCATTTATCATTTTTATTGTTCAAATTTTACAAACAATTTCTTATGTTGTTTCATGATTGATTAAATATTCATAAAGAAATATGAAAAAAATATGCCATTGCTAATTTCTAAATGCTTGATATAGCTTTAAATTGTTGTGATCTGCATGGTGTAGATGAAACTTCTCAATGGCTATCAAATGCAGCATATGTTGATACATTCCTAAAAGCTGTGCCATCTGTTTACTTTTCCATTATTTTTTTCTCTGCATTTTTTCTGTATTTTTTTTCATATGCTTAAGGTTAGAAACATTTTAACCATTAATTACCATGTTTTATAACCTTAGTAAGATTCTTAGTGCTTAACAGTAAAGTAGTGTTTTTCCTGAGCTTCTAGTACAGTGAAGAAGACAGCTGGCCTGAGACTTTTTCTTATAGAACGTTCAGTGACATTTATAGAACATGTTAGTTTTTGATCCTGACTTCTCATTGAAATGATCCAGAACTCAGTTATTGAATTCTTGGAAACCTATTGCCGTAAAATTCTTACAGTTGATATAGTCAGTCTATTTTATTGATTTCCACAATGTGGTGGCATTCAGCTGTGTTTTTTAGCAATATATTTTATATTTGCATGATTTTTTACAGGAATAGAACGCTATTTGTGGAGCCTGTTGATCCTATTCAAAACCACTGAGAAGTCAAATGTATCAATCAACTGTTCCATATTCCTAAAAAGGAAACTGACACACAGAACATTGGTTTTAGAGGATATATATAGAGTATATGTTTTTCACTTGTATATGTCTCAGTTACTGACATTAAAACAACTGATTTAAAGTTATTTGAACACAAGAGAAGTATGTAGTACAGTCTGTAGTTTACCATTACTCCAAAGAAGGAAATAAAATGCAATTGTACATCTGTAATTCTCTTTCACAAGGAAGGGGATCTTACCAGGTCAATTTAAAACATATGGACAGATATATTTTAGTATAAGTATGAACTCTTGTAACTCATAACCCATGTTAACAATAATTATATATCAAACGGTTCTTTGGGTGCTTTATACTCAGGGTATTCCCATGTCCTGCAGAATGTGGGGTGTGAAAATGTTTGACCTATTCAAATAAAATCCTTGCTTCAGTGTATGGCACTGATATACAAAAAAAATAATGTAACGCTTACGGCCGACAGGCGCTGTGTAAGAGCCGGCGTACCAGAGCGGGTGACGTCACCGCCCTTCCCTGTGATAGCAGGACCACAGCTACTGGGCTGTGGAGAGATCTCTCTTTGGCTCACGGGGCTAGGTCGCTGCAGAGAGACGCGGAAGTCCCGGGTTCGAGCCTCCAGTCGGGATGGGGCCGACCAGATGCGGCAAGGGCGCCCGCCTGAGCCCCCGTTGCGTTACATTGGTGTCAGAAGCGGGGCGGGATAGCCCTTCGCCGGGGACGGCGATTTAAGCGGGGGAGAGTGTAACGCTTACGGCCGACAGGCGCTGTGTAAGAGCCGGCGTACCAGAGCGGGTGACGTCACCGCCCTTCCCTGTGATAGCAGGACCACAGCTACTGGGCTGTGGAGAGATCTCTCTTTGGCTCACGGGGCTAGGTCGCTGCAGAGAGACGCGGAAGTCCCGGGTTCGAGCCCCGGACGGTGCAGGGGCCGACCAGATGCGGCAAGGGCGCCCGCCTGAGCCCCCGTTGCGTTACAATAATAATGTTTTTAGCGTTTATAGTGTCAACAATAGTTTGTAACAGAATGTTCACATTATTTTTACAGCCTTTGCAAGTTGGTTTCAATGACTGTAACAAAAGCTGTGTATAACTGTAAATTTCCTTTTCTATGATGAAGCCGCTGTTCTTATATATTTTGTTCTTACAGACTATAGTCAATGATATTTTAATAAAATTGGATCCTCCTAAGCATGGTTGAGAAGCTCTTATATCCATTAAACAGAAAAAACAGTAATCTTATCTCAAACAGCTGTAAATGTATTTATTATTAGGTGGGAAAAGGATTTATCTTTGAGACACAGGGAATAGAGCTTTTTATATATTATGTTTCCAAATGGACAGCAGATACCTGTAGTTCTGCCTCACAAAAAGACCATTTTTTTCTGCCAATGGTTCTACACTGTCTTATATAATATGGAATCACGTATCTAAAGAAATTTATAAAAATATAATTATATTCATATAGTTCAAATTATTACAGTAATACACTTTCATTGTAAACACCTGCATGAATTTGACTAATTCACCTGCAATTACTTGGAAACTTTTGCCTGCTCTTTTCAGCTATAAGTTTAAGCTGTCAAGTGGTGTGTTGGTGTAATGGCTTTGGTGTGTGACTAGCATGCTGAAGGTTGGGGGTTCAAAACCAGCCCATGAGTTTTCTTTTAACAAATAAACATTTCTTTGAAAAACTAAATTAGTAAATATTATCAACACTATATTGAATTTGTTGGTATTTGTGTTTTCTAAATATCACAACATGTTCAAAGTTAAGTGATTTATTAATAATAACTTAAACTGCATGTATTTTAAAATTGTATTTGTTCGGGGTGATTTGTCACTGTTTTCACAAACTTCAATTTATTAAACATCTATTTTTGAGACAGGGTGTTCCAGACCTCTGTTTAATTTCTGAAACTTCCTCTGTATTCCATGTTTTAACCTTTTCTATGAATACTTGTGCCCGTTATCACAGTAAAAGAACTCATACTTTTTAGAATCTGCTAAATAGGGAATATAACATGGAATCGCTTATCTAAATAAATTAATAGCGATATTAATTTAAGGATCTAAATATATGTATTTATATAGCTGGTACATGTTTTATTTTTAATTTGACTCATTCACATATGATTACTTTCTATAAATTTTAAAGCTGTTCCTCTCGACTATGTTTTTGAGCAGCCCTTTGGTACAGTGGAGTTACGAATAGGGGTTCTGTCTTGGTGATCTGAGTTCAATACCTGCTTTTTGCACAAGTTTTTCTTTTAACAAATATTTAAAAAAATAAAATAGTAAATATTATGTACAGTATATGAACATGTTTTTGTTTCTTATGTATAACATTCAATGTAAAATTATGTCAATAATAACAAAACAAAAACGTGAATTAGCAAACGTGAATACTGTCAACTGTTCGGTTTAATTCAAAACACTTTATTCAGTGGGGTTATTTAACAGACGCCTCAAGCCTTAAAACGAAATCATATATATTGTAATAAGTATCACGAATAACAAAGCGGTATTAAAAATACCACTGAAACTATAATAATGTGCCAGTTCATAATTAACAATATTAATTTAATAATAATAATTTTAAGCTTCTTGCATCTTTTTCATAGTAGTTTTTTTCTTCAGTTTTCATAACCTTTGCTTATTAAAATGCCTATTTATAAGACACATTGTTTCAGATGTCAATAACTTTGTGAACAAATGACAAAGAGTCTGCAACTTACAGGATTAAGATCATGATTTTTGAAAAATTTCACAGTTTTTATTTAAACAATATCTAGTACCTGGTTACATTTTAGAAACCTTAGTTTAAATGAAGCTGATCCCGGGTGCAAGTGACTTCATAACGCAAGAAGGCATTATGCTATAATTTGTATGCATCAGTTGAAGCATTCTGAAGTTTCTCAAAAACAGTACGATCACATTCCTGTGGTGTGAAGCAACTTAGCAGGTAGCTGAGAAAATAGAGCACTGCCCACTGAGCTCAGCCAGAGAAGAGGCGGTGCCATAAGCAGCCTGTTCTGCAGCTTGCAGTGTTTATGGCATTGAGTGTGTCTGCCTTTAAAACTTAATAATAGATGTAAATAATTTCTTTTAACTTGAAATATTTTAATACTGTGTAATACCGCAGTTATTCGTATATTATCCAGAACCACCTTGTAAAACCGCCAGATGGAGCTAATTAAGCTTAACCTCTCATGTATAGCATTTGAGCTGTCACCAAAAAATTCCTGGTTTCAAATCCTGGTCACTGCTGAAGGACAATCTTTTTCCAATTAAGAATTTAAGTTGTATACTCTTTAGACTTTTAATAATTTTAAACTGTGTATCACAGCATGTTAATCGTTAAACATTAAAAAGTCAGTATATGTTATAAAAACAAGATTGCTCAGTTGGGCAAAAGTACACAACCTACCACTTTTATCATAGATATTTTAATTATGCAGAAATATTTTATGCAACAAAGTCTTTACAGAAGATATTACTAATAGTATTAATAATGAATGACCTTGGACAGGCTGTAAGCTCAAAGTATTACTATGGTCCACTTTCTTTGTATCCATCTTTGTAAACGAAAATACATTTTTTCATTGACAAAAACACCACAGCATTTCGTTGACCTGATCACATATTTGTTTCCAATCATACAAAGTAAGTTTTGAGAATCTCCAATTCACCATGCCTCTCACATGCTCATAGATGATATTAATTTAGGAACATAAACATATTATGTAAACTGTATAAGGCTGGTATTGGTAGCTTAAAGAATAAATACACACCAGTATTCCACTTTATTCCTAAACATTTTAAGCATCAAAGTCTTACATGTGTTTATTTTGGAAAACGTTTTTATATGCTCCTTCTGACTATATTAAATGTATATACTTTGTAAAAAGTTAAAATGTTCTAATCTTTTCTGCGAATACACAGTAAACAAAAGCATAGTTTTAGAAATTGATTAATAGGGAATATAATATAGAATCGCGTATCTAAATAAATTAGTAACAATATTATTATATTCATGTACTACTTTCTTTGTACACTTTCTTTGGAACTGTCTGATTCAGTTTCACTTCTTCCAACGTGATTACGTCTGTGGTGTAATGGCTTAAGCTTGTGCCTTCTAAGCTGGAGGTTGGAGGTTCGAGCCCAGCTGTTGCCATGAGTTTTCTTTTAACAAATAAACATCTTTGAAAAACTAAAATAGCAAAATTTATGGACACTATATTGACATTTTTTTATTTTTTTTATATTTCTAAATATCACAACATGTTCGAAGCTAAGTCATTTATTAATAACAATGAATAATTTCAAACTGCTACTACTGTCGTTATATTATCTACACTATATTGAATTTGTTGGTATTTCTTAATATCACAAAACGTTCAAAGTTAAGTGAGTTAAGTGATTACCATTTTCCATGAATACTTGCTCTCGTTATCGCAGTAAAAGAAACTAATACTTTTTAGAATTTTACTTATTAGGGAATATAATATGGAATCACGTATCCAAAGAAATAATAACAATATTAATTTAAAGATCTAAATATATGTATTTATATATCTGGTAGTATAAATGTATTTTACTTTTTTTGTAAAGATGTTTTATTTTTAATTTGACTCATTCACACATGATGAATTGTGAGAGAGTGATAGATGGAGACAAGTTGGAGGTTTCCAAAATCATTTCCTAGAATCCAGTGGAAAATTGGCATTTAACTCCTAATGGTAACTATAACAAATTGTCACGTTTCACATCCTTGCGAAACAATCATGATGTTCTCATCCAATCTAAGGTTTGATGTTTTTTATTTTGAAACCACGATCTTGACATGCAGGTGTGAAACTTCAGATTTACAAAGTTGTCAATAATATCTTCAGTGTTGCATTAACATTGGAATGTTCTTCCAAGTGTAAAAAGAGGCGATACCCAACATGTCTCCTCTATAAATTTTCAGTTTACAGACAAACCAAGGTAATTTATTATGAAAAATATCTTCCGTGTCACATTAAAATTGGAAAGCTTTTCACAGGTGTAAATCCAACTATTTTTAACCAGGACAGGTAACAGTTTCACTCCTCCCCCTTCCCTCTGCCTTTCTGACTTGTTCCCATTTTTAACCATTCTGTGTCCAGATCGCAGAGACAGAAAAAAGTAAATCCTGTTTTTTTTTTTATTCTGTAGCTCAAATCCTGCTAAACTAAAGTTAGACACAACAAGAGTATCATTGGACAATGTTGTGAGGCTCTGGTGCAGTTTCTTTGTAACTGAAGAGTTATAGAGGAAACACATTGTGTATCGCCTCTTTTTACACTTGAAAAAAAACATTCCAATGTTAATGCGACATGAAAGACATTATTAATAATGGAGCACTTTTGGGCTCACGTGGGTATGCAGCTGAAATGTCACTGTTTAAACAAATAAGAAATTAGATTGCTCATAAATCTAACCACTTATTCTACATAAACACAACGTAATTGCTCTCTAAAAATGTTCTTTTTTTTATAAAATGTTCGTTTAAAGTTATACTGGGCAGTGGTATAACACCTGTGGAAAACAGGATTTTATTTCTGTATGGAATGCGTGTTGTGTTTACAAAATTAAAGTGTTTCAAATGTTTAATTAGGAAGTAAAAAGAACTTACAGCTTACACAAAGACTCAAACTACAGTATGGAAAAACGAGTGTTAAGAAAAAACAGGACGTTTGATAGCTGGAATGAAATAAAAAATAAGATACAATGACGTGTTCCTGCCTAACTCAAACATTGCATGACTTTAAAATCCGTAAAAAATGGTTTAGATAGCAGAAAGTCACCATGCTCTTTCAAGGGGCTTTTAAGCATACTGACAAAACAACTTTGTCTGTCAGTGAAAAAAAATGACCACAGGCATTTTTCCTTTCCCCTAACCCTATTCTACTTGTACATGAGAATATACTGTAGGGGTATGTAAGAGTAGAATAGGGTTAGGAGGGAAGGAAAAGTGTGCGCAGTCATTTTGTTCAAGGTGACAAAGTTGTGTTGTGTTAACAAAAACTACAGTATGATTAACAGCTGTTCAACCAGTTTAATTCAAAACACTTTATTCAGTGGGGCAATTTAACAGACACCTCAAGCCTTAAAATTAACTAGTATATATTGTAATTAGAAGCGAGAATAACAAAGCGGTATTAAAAATACTGCTGAAACAATAATAATTTATCTGGTCATTATTAACAGTATTAATTTAATATTAATAATTAGTAATAAAACAATTTTGGCACGCCTGTAGCGTTTTCACAAGACCTCCTAGAGTGACAAGAACACTTGCTTTATGTTTAAAGTACAATGTGAATGTTTTTGTAGCCTTTGTCATTTTTACACCATTTTTTTGACAGTTGCATTAACTAATAATAAGTAATTAGTAATCAATAATTAGTATTAAATTTTGCACTGTGATAAATGGTTGCACTTCCACATCTTGTAAAAACATTAAAATGTAAGACTGTGTTCAAACATACATTACATCTGACTATCATAAAAAACACAGTTCACTCTTTTTATCTCTTTCACCTGCTGCGATTCGGACACAGAAAAAATGGGAACAGGTGAGGCAGAAAGAGGGAAGGGGGAGGGGGGAAGCATCTTCCCACCTATATGACTAAAGAAAGTGTTAAAGAGAAATGGCTTGAGCAATCTACAGAGTCAATAAAGCTTGTTTCGGTCTTCTCTGCTTTAAAGGTACACTCCTTATGGAAGATTTTTCACCTAGAACGTTTGCCTACCAGCTAACACACAGAAACAAACTGAATACAAAATGTACTTGCAAGAAGAGCAATTACATTAAAAAACATACTTGCCTTATACTGTTATACTGTAAAGTGTATTAAAACACTCTATGGTCACTACAATGTGAGTAATGCTGCCCACTAAACCTCTTTTCTACAATTTCACAAAGGTCAAGGTCATGTAGCTGATTCACATCTGGATACAATTTTATCTTGCAAAAATTCAGATATTTGTCAACATATTTACTAAAACTATCCATCTCAGTATTTGTGCATACTTAAAATATTTATGATTAAGATAGAAGGTTGTGTACTTTTGTCCAACTGAGCAATCTTGATTTTATCAAATATACCGACTTCATGTTAAACATAATGTAATACAGTTTAAAATTATTAAAAGTCTAATCTGTAATCAAACTTTTTTGTATAGATGACACTTTTCTAAAATTTGTTAAAAAAATAAAAACAATTACAATCTAATCTTTCCACGTGTGATCCCATGAGGAAGTACAATATGCTCCTGCTTTGTTTAACGATGGTATGAAAAATACATCTAAATGGTGAGAAAGCTTTGCTTAAAGTTAATTATGGGACTTAGAAGACAAAGTTAACAATTTACATTGCATTGTCAGATTGTGAATCAATAAAGGCATTTAATTAAACGCGTTTGTGATTTTAATCAAAATGGGGGTAATGGGGTTAGACCATTAGACACGCAATTCACTTCCTTTGGATCATCTTAGAATCTATGTGTAAGCTGTAAGTTTTTTTTTACTTTGTAATTAAACATTTTCAACACTTTGTAAATGCAACACATATTCCATACAGATACAGTACAATCACATTCTCCTGACTTCCTGTGGTGTGAAATGAATTAGCAGGTGATTGAGATAACAGTGCACCGCCCACTGAGTGGAATGTTCTTTTTTACAAGTGTAAAAAGAGGTGATACACAGCGTGTCTCCTCTATAACTCTTCAGTTTACAGAAAAATTCCACCAGAGCCTCACAACATTGTCCAATAATACTCTTCTTGTGTCTAATTTTTAGTTTACCAGGATTTGCGCGATAAGCACATTGTTTAATGGGGATGACATTATTCATGTCTATTATCACTCTACAACACTAACTATTTCAGGTGGGTGGCTGCGTCAGCCTGCATAGTCTACAAAGGAACAAGTAATAGGTTTATTCCATTCTGAAAACAGAAGAGAGAAAACACAACGTTTTGGCTGTGAAGCCTTCAGGTGTGAGGGTCTTCAAGCTGAAAATGAAACGCTTGGATTGTAATGTAGGGTGCTCTGAACGAGTTAAACTTTGATGCAGGGAAAATGTATTTCCCACACCAAAATCTATAATGATTCTCTCTGATGCAGTGCATCAGCCAGTCATGTGCGGTGATGCAAGGATTCGCAAGGATGCGAAACATGACAATTTGTTACAGTTACCATCAGGAGTAAAACACCATATTTACAATTGTAAATAGTTCTTTTAATTTCTTTAGATATGTGACTCCGTATTATATTCCCTAATAATTAAATTCTAAAAAGTATGAGTTTTTTTTACTGGGATAATGAGCACAAGTATTCATGGAAAATCTCTTAGTGACAGCTGGGTTTGAAGCCCCAACCTCAGGCACACACCTAACCCATTACACCACAGACGTAATCACATGGAAAGTGTGAAACTTGATTAAGATGTTTCCAAAGAAAGTCTACTACTTTCTATAGTAGTACATGAATATAATTATATTGTTATTAATTTATTTAGATACACAATTCTATATTATATTCCCTACTGATCGAATTCTAAAAGTATGCTTTTGTTTACTCCGAAAAGGAGCGTATTTGCAGAAAAGGTTAAAACATTATAATTTTTTACAAAGTACATAAACATAATATAGTCAAAAGGAGCACGTAAAAATGTTTTCAACATATCCACATGTAAGATATGTTGCTTAAAATTAGGAAGAAAGTGGAATATTGGTGTGTATTTGTTATTTAAACTACCAATGCCAGCCACATACAGTTTACATAATATGTTTATGTTCCTAAATTAATATCGTTTATGACCTTCAGACGCATTAATCTCCTCTTCTTTTTATGCTCATCTACTAAAATTTCCCTTTAGTTGTAAAATTCCATTTAAATATTCAGTACTAAGTGGACTAAAACATGCACAGTAAAGAGATTAAATTATTAAATCTTTTCACTAACAACCAGTGCACCACGAGTGCCCCTGTTGGTCATTTTGGCCAGCCAATCACCTACCACGGTACAACGCAGTGACCTGTGGGTAATTGCGTGTGGTACGCGGTTGTACCTTGCATTTTGAATGCTGCATCTGTAACACGCAGAAGCGTGTACTTGCAAGAATAGTGATCACAAACATTAAAAAAACATACAGATGCAGCCATTCAAAACGAGTGAGGTACACCACGGTACCATGCGGTAGGCGAGTCGCATCCTAAAATGGTATGACGCAGTGTAACGCGTCATATGACGTCATATCGGAAAGTATCCGGAATCACCTTGTAAAACCGCCAGGAGGAGCCAATAAAACCTAACCTCTCATGTACAGAATTTGAGCTTTTAAATTTAAACTTTGTATTACAGCATGTTAATCATCAGTCATTAAAAAGTTGGTATATTTTATGAAAGCAAGATTGTTCAGTTGGGCAAAAGCACACAACCTACCTTTATCATAAATATCTTAATTATGCAGAAATATTTCTGCATTAAAAGCGTTTACTGAAGATATTACTAATAATATTAATAATGAATGACCTTGGACAAGCTGTAATTTCAAAGTATTACGCTGGTCCACATTATTTGTAATCATCATTTTAAATAAAAATACTTTATTTTTTCATCGACAGAAAGTAATACCACAGCATTTTGTTGATCTAACTAACAACGACGGGACTAGCCAGCAAAAAGGATAAAGGAATAAATTACTTAAGCACATTTATTTGAACATTTCCATCGATTATACAAGCACTGAAAAACTGTCCAATCCCTAGTTTGTCTGGCATTTTCTTTTAGTATAACAGACATAAAAACTCCCTTGCTTTTAACATTGTTTCATAATTTCTAACAACAAAAAATATTTAAACTGATATCACAAGGATCCTCAACAGCACAGCAAAGACTGTATTAAAAGATACTCGTATCAGATACATGAGAATCCAAGCTTTTTTATCTATGCTTTCTTATCTACACTAAGAAGTAGTCTTTAAAATTTATCACACAGTAAAAAGTCAAATTTCTGGGGTGTCCGTATACCAGAGATTATGGTAACGCTTCAGAAGGGTGTCAGCCAGTCAGATTCCAGGACCGGAATTATCTGTTTTATAATCGAGAATATGTAAGCATGTATCTAAATAAATTAATCATGATATTAATTTAAGGATTTAAATTTGAAATCTCACTTCTTTGTTCACTTTCTTTGTAAACACGTTTTGTTAACACCCGAATCGCGGGTGGATTCTGTTTTTTGGTCTGTTATGGTCTGTAGCTCAAATCCTGCTTAACTAAAAACTAGACTCGAGAAGAGTATTATTGGACAATGTTGTGAGGCTCTGGCGGAATTTCTCTGTAAACTGAAGAGTTATAGAGGAGACAGGTTGTGTATCGCTTCTTTTGACACTTGTAAAAAAAAATTCCAATGTTAATGCGACACGGAAGATAATGTTGTGTATTGGTCTATAGTGAAAATATTTAATGATTTAATCTCTTTACTGTGCACATTTTAATCCACTTAGTATTGAATATTTATATGGAATTTTACCACTAAAGGGAAATTTTAGTAGCTAAGCATAAAACGCAGAGGAGCATAACGAAGGTCATAAAGGTCATAAACGATATTAATTTAGGAACATATATTATGTAAACTGTATGTTGCTGTTATTGGTTTTTTAAAGAAAAAAATACACACCAATGCTCAATTTCGCCCTAAACATTTAAGGCACCAAAGTCTTACGTGTGGTTGACCTTCCGACCATATTACTGTAATGTCTGTATTGCTGTTTCAGTGTGCGTCACATGACTTGCCTCAGTGGCATCACGGCTTAAGCGACTCATTTACAGTATACTCTCTGCGGGAGTGCTGGCTGTGACGAATTAAACCGCTTTCACAGGTATTTACAAAGTAGAAGGGGGTGAGTCTTCCATCGAAAGACCCCCCCCCCTCCAAAAACCCTTTTTTTTGCTTGCACTAGTAGTACTTTAGTACAGTACAGTAGTACTTCTCGCGTTAAGAAAGCTAGGTGTTAGCATAAACTATTAGTAATCAATGATATTAAATTTAGCACTGTAATAAATTGTGCTAATAATAAATTCTATTCATTTCTGAGAACGTAGGGGGGAGGAAGAATGCCCGTGGTCTTTTCACTGATAAACTTGTGTCAATCTGTCAACAAAAACCAGCTATCAATTTTTTTTTTAAGTCAATTGTGTGTCCATAATACTGCTATTTTGCCATTGTTACAGTAATTTCTATTGCTAATGAGTCTCTGTGTCTACAGTACATTGTTTGTGAACAAACCAGTTTCACAGGTATTCTCAACCCCCAGCCACTGTTGTTTCATCAGTTGTTAACCTGTAAAGCACTTTGAGAAGCCACCGTTAAAGGCGCTATATAAAATAAAGTTTATTATTATTATTAATCATATTTTTCCTCCCAGAACTTGTAAATTGTTGTCGTTATTGTTGTTGTTATCCTGTAAAGCACTTTGAGAAGCATACTGTCCAGCTTATCAGGTGCTTTCTCTTGTAAAATAATAAGTAGAGCTCCAGAAAGCCAGAGCTCTTCACCTTGCCTGCTGTGGGAAGAGTTGGCTTATTACTTCCCTGCCTCACCGAGGGAAGACCCTGGCAGGCCCTCATCAACACCAGTTCGACCATCACCCTGCTGCGGCCGGACCCCCAGGACGCTCACCGTGCACTTGGGGCTGCGAGGGTGAAACACCCCTTCTACCTTGCCCCAGTCCATGAGGACGGTATCCATGTCCGTCAATCAGACTTCAGGACCAGAATTATCCGTTTTATAATGGTGTAGTGTGCTCTCTGAAGGCACCAGTTTTGTAGGGTTTGGGCATTTACTGGGACAATTATTAATTGTAGCAGTAAATCACAAAATGATTATTTTGATGGCCTTAGAATCCAACCATGCGATATAACTCAAACAACGCACACACACAGGTACTAATACACGAGGATACATTTATTAATACATAGAATATGCATATAAACCTAACAGATCTTATCGAGAGGGTTATCAGAATACAAAAGGTATATATTCAGTCAGTTACAAAGTGTTACATATATCAAGAGGACATACGTTCAGTATATCATTCATTTAAACCGTTTCATACGTGAACTTGGTTACTTCTACATTAGATACTCAAAACAAGTACATAACTCTTAGGAATTAAATTGACATCAACTGGTTGGGATAACAATTGAATTCTCGAGCTGTAATGCATTGAAGTTGAATACTCATCCAATCTCTGGGGATTCAGATCTCCTGCGGGCTCTCTGGCTCCATGCCAGGCTGTGCTGTGCTGCTTGCGATGGTGCGCTGCTGATGCTCACTGACCGGCTAGTTAGTGTTGGCTTTAACTAGCAAATTTCCACACAGGAGAAAAGGTGACTGTCGGTCCCAGCAAGTCAGGAAGTGGACCGTTTCGTTCCTGATGAAGAGCTAGTTCTGAATAGTGATTCAGCTGTCCACAGTTCCGACCTGTTCACGAGGCCTGCTGCTGGTGCTAACCTCAGGTGGATCCTCTGGTTACTCTCTGGCAACCTCCGCTCTCGACTCTTAGAACAAAGGAAAGTTCTGGCACTCGGACACACTGGCCGTTCCGTGGTTGTCCGGGCTGAGTCTCAGGATGGTCAGGAGGCATGCTGCGAGAATGTCCTGCCCTTGGGAGCCTTCTGCTCCTGGGCTGTCCTGCCCTGGAATTCTCCTTTGAATTCCCTTTAGAAAAGTCCACAGAATTCTCTCAGGCCCTCTGTGTTGCCTGTTTTTACCTGGAGGAACTTCAGCTCGTTCATTGGCTGAAAGTTCCATGGGCATCAGAGTCCCACGTGGGTTACTCGGCCCTACCAGTCCCTGATTGGTTGATCAAGGTGAGATATGAGTCACTTACTCCTGACAGATAGGCGCCAATGGATGACCATTGATCATGATAGCCAGGCTTAGCTAAGTGCATCCCCCTTTGGGAGCTGTCCCTTATCAAAAGGAAACCTTAAATCAGCCTGCATGAATAGTTTCTCTGTGGCTGCACCACAAAGATGAAGAGAGAAATGGGGCCTCATTTGGGAAAGCACCGCAACACTTAATTCTGTCTTATTAACAAGCATTGCCGCTACAATGGGGAATATAGTGTAAAATCCTGGGCATTCATGTGAAGGACAACAGAGCTTTCATTAGCCGATTATCATTATTATCATTATCATTATGATTCTTATAATTATTATTATTAATAATGATATTAATTTAAGGGTCTTAATATAAAAAATATGTATCTATATAGCAGATAGTATCACTGTATTCCACTTTGTTTGTAAACACTGAAAGGCAGATTCACAACGCAACCCTGTGTCACTGTGTAAAAAAAAATGGTTTGAACACCCCATATTGTAATGAGCTGCTGAGCTAAGAATAGGAGTTCCTGCTGTCAGAGAGGGTGGAAAGTGCCCGCAGTCACTTAATTAGTATTACAATTCGCACTGATTCCCTTGTGAAGATATGGACATAAGCACCTGAAGAAGGCTTGCGTTTTCTCTCTTCTCTTTTAAGCATGTGTACAATGCTCTAATACAATTTAAAATAATTAAAAGTTTAAACATGTTGTAACAGAAGAAATAAGGTTCTTGTTCCCGAGATGAAGTAAAACAGATGAGTTTATTGCATGCAAGGAACAATAAAGCCGAAGTCTTGTTTCATTAACAGCCTTCAGACTAGATGAGGTAGAATTTGCTAATTCTTCTAAAGTCGAGGCCATTTGAATTAACTCTCGACTCAGAAAGTTCATGCCGGCTTGTGGAAATATTATACCTAAATAATATTCCCAATCAGCCAATTTTCTTTGTGGTCTGTGGTTAGGTCCGAAGGGGCTGTGGATTTGAACACGGATATGAGGAACCACATATCCTAAATAACATGAGCCAGACCACTGGGCTGGCAACCATGGGTAGGCTCGTTTTCCACAAATGAAAGATGTTCCGTTTGGCGCTCCCCATGCCTCTGAAAATAAGAAGCTTATACCGAATTGTGGGGTGTGCCGATCCCATCCTGGAATTTGGAAGGTAGAGGTGGATATATTTGCAGCGATGGTAAGGTTGCAACGACTCCATCCAACCAAGTGCAGACCAATTAGTGTGCTGAAAACATATGTTTCCCTCACGTTCCTTATTGAGAGTCAGGTATGGTGGTGTATGGCTTCTGTTATATTTAGGAGCGTAAGAGCCTGTGAAACTCGTGGGCTCTAAGCCTTGCTCCTGTAGATATTGTAATGTTGTGCAGGTTAAAGTCGTGTTATGGCAACCCCCCATAGTTTGTCATATTAAAATCTCCTAAAATATCCCTCCAAATGATCATGCCTATGACTTCCTCGAGACGCCAAGGAATGGCTCCCATAGGAAGACCTCCCTGTACATATTTGGGTAATGCGGCACACACCCAGCAGGCACTTTGGTTGGTTTTCTTAGCTGTCAGATAGGAGAGGCCTAAAAAGGAATTAATTCCATGTTCTCCTTTGTGGGAGAGATGATCATTAATTCCTTCGGAACATAGTCCTACAGCAACAATTATTGTTATAAACAGAAATTATTTCATTCTGAGTCTGTAAATGGGGATGAGGCTCGTCGGCAGTGTGGCGCGTGGATCCAGCGATCTTTTCCTTCCACTCAAACCGCAGACTCGGTTGTCAACAGGATCTGGTGGGGTCCATCCCACCTGGGCTGGAGAACCTGTGAAGGAAATTTCCTGATCCACACCCACTCTCCTGGGATGAGGTTGTGCCCTCCTTCAGGTGGTGGTCCCCACGCCTCCAGGACCTGCTCGCGGGCTCCTTGGGTGGCCTCTGTCAGCAACTTGCAATAATACAAAGGAATGGTTGATCCATCTGAGGAAACCCCAGTCTCAGCACCTGTAAGAGAACTTGTTTCAAATTATTACAGGTGGCTTTTGCTGCGGGAACCAAGGCAATCTTGTCCTTGTACTGCACTCCCCCCTTAAGCAGATCTGTTAAGAGTTGTGCTCACCCTGTAAAAAACATTGCACCCAGGCCCTGTTAAAATTACACAATGCTAGACACAAAAGGGCCTTATCATAACTGCTTCTATTAGACACTCTAAAGCTGAAGCAACTCAGACTTGTGGGTTTCCTTGTCAGGGGAAGCACTCAGAATACCATCAACATATTGAGTGATCACAGCCAGTTGAAGCCACGTGATACCCTGTTCTGCATAGTCATTCTTTGTAATGCATAATATTCCAACCCAATAGATCTGGAATAAAACCACCCATTAAAATCTGGTACTCGGCAAGTAAAACTTGCTGTCCCAATACTCCTGTGGCCTCCTGCCATCTTCCCCTATACATTGCTCTATAGTACACTGTTGAACAGAGGAGTGAAACAAGCATGACAGTAGTGCTCCAGTATCCCCTAACAGAGAAACCACCACTCCATTAACAGTACATTTTTAACCACTGGACTGGGACAGACTTAGGGAGGCTACAAGGGATTTACAGGATCTAATCGTTAGGTAAACAGATTTTCTCACAAGACGTTATTCTCCCCAGTCTCGATTCTAAACCTACAGCGTTTCAGCATGTCTGGTTTCGAGACATTCGAATAAAACCAAATTGTTTCCACTATTGCAACTAATTGTATAAATTACAATTTATAATAATTTATAATAATACAAAAACTGTTTAACTACTTTTACGTCCACCTGTACTGTACTTATACGTTTCAGACGCTCTTATATTTTCCAACCTCCTTAAGATTTTCGTCAAGTCTCTGTAGTTACGTCTCTAGCCAGTCCTGCTGGCTAAACACACTCACACCGTCATTTAGTATACCAAAACTCACAGTTACACACATACATGCCGGCACACAAATTCATAAAACACACATACACATCGAGAATATATTTTTCTCTTCGTAATACAATGTGCTGTATTCTTGTTTTACTTCTACATGAATCCTTTTAATTCCTGAAGCACACTCCAGGTTCGCTGCATTTCTAATTTCGGGTGCGGTACTTTAGCCCACCGGTCAATATCTTACGGTTTTGGATTTGATCGTATGGGGGAAATCAGGGAAGGTAGGTGCGATTGCAGACCCCCTCGACGGGGTGCGAGACAGTGTTAGAGTGGCGCTGTCATCAACGGCACCAGCCCCTGCTACATCAAGTCCTTTCCCACTTCGAGTGAGAGTACAGACCTGCGGGCGCCCTCCCTCTAACAGGGGAGACCCTGATCCGTCTTTATCACACTCATACCAAGTGTTATCCCAATCAGACCCCCCTTCTCCATATGGCCACTGAGGGAATTGATCCCAATTATTTTCGTTTCCTGCCTGTTTGTTCCCCTGTGGGAGAGCAGGATATAACTTAGTCGCCGGCTGTAGCACATTAACCAGTGCAGCGTGACCAGGAGTTAATTCCTTCTTTAGTTTCTCATTCTCCTGTACTGCCTCTTTTAGCTTTTTTTCCTATACTCTTTCGTAGCGAGTAAAGTATATTTTCTTCCGGGTTTTTATTTTCCCCGTAAACACACTTTTAAGTCACATCCCAATTTCTTTTTTTTTTTTTTTTCATGTATCTGCCACTACTGGTGCCGGCCGTGCACCAGGGTGGGAGCTACATGCTTGTGCTTTTGCCAATCAATACTCATTTATGCTTTCTTTACAGGCGTCTTCGCCCCAAATTCCCTCTGACAAACTCAGCTTTTTCCATATTTTTCTCCTTCTTTTCCGTCAACTTACACTTTTCCGATATTTAAACGGACCCTTCCACCACTTTCTCAAACCATCAGTTAGCGCACATGTTCGGTCTCTTTAAGATTTACTTTTGTCGCGTGTGAGGTAACAGCTCATTCAGTAGGGGGATGTTTTCACTTGGAAAAACCTGTGCATTCCTGCACTCATTCAGCTAAGGGCGTCTGTTACCTCCAGATCTAAATGCCTCTCCGAGACTTTAGAGAGGACTTACACCGCACTGTTCACAGGTAAGAAACAAGACCTCGAAAACCCCCTTTCTTGATCAGTAATTCACCATCCCCAGAACGCCAGCATCGCTGCTTTTGCCCCGGGTTGGACTTACGCACTGAGCTCAATCAGGGCGATTCTCGGGTCTCAACGTCCCCCAAATCCTGCCACTTAATGCCCCGCTCCCCACTATGAGGTGCGCCCATGCCAGTGTCGCGCGTGTGTATATGTATTTCACAAACAAGGAAAACACCAAAAACATACATACATATATCTCCTCCACTCCTGCTTCCTTTAAAACAAAAAAAAACCACGCCACGCCAGAAACCACGCCACTCCAATCTGTGCACGATCAAGGCGTAGCTAATCTCAGGACCCCAGGCGTAATCAAAGCCCACACCAATCCTGGATTATACGTGCATTTAATGCACCACTCAGCTCCAGAACCCCGGGTGCAATTAAGGCCCACACCAATCCCGAGCCACAGAACTCCGGGTGCAATTAAGACCCACACCAGTTCTGACCTTCAGAACTCCGGGTGCAATTAAGACCCACACCAGTCCTGAACTACGTGCATTTAATGCACCACTCAGCTCTAGAACCCCGGGCGCAATTAAGGCCCACACCGATTCTGAGCCTCAGAACTCCGGGTGCAATTAAGACCCAAACCAGTTCTGACCTTCAGAACTCCGGGTGCAATTAAGACCCACACCAGTCCTGAACTTCACGGTAAGGGTCCAAAACCCGTTCAAAACTCCACGCGCAATTAAGGCATACACCAGCTTCGAACGCCTGTACCCAATACCGCGGAACCCCTGCCAGACCAAATTCTGGGCTTACAGCAAACAACCCATTACATACACCGGTGCCTTCCCCGGGCCAGAGGAATTCAGAAACTCACGTTTACTCCGTCATCTCGGGCGATTCTCGCAGGGAGCAGAGATTTTCCAATCGGTCAGAGAGAGTCGGGACTTTTAAATAAAAGAGGAGTCCTTACCTCTTAGTTATGTGCGCGCTGACCGTCTCTCCTGCCGATGGGAAGTTCTGCGCCTTCTGGAGCATCCGCCGACTACGCCAAATTTGTTGTAACAGAAGAAATAAGGTTCTTGATCCCGAGATGAAGTAAAACAGATGAGTTTATTGCATGCAAGGAACAATAAAGCCGAAGTCTTGTTTCCCGCAAGAAACAACAAAACCGAAGTATTGTTCAACGTACTGTTACAAACTTTTGGGTTATATAGTGTTTTCTTCTCCGTTTCTGACATCACTCGGTCTGATGGTAAAGAGGGGGGTTCATGGTATTTGGCCAGTTTACGATGTTCTGGGCAAATGGTCAGTTTAACATTACACCCAGGGGGGTTCCTAGCTTGCATCTGCAATCCTTATCAGTTAACCCCCTTTCCTGCCATAAACCCCAGCTTGTGACTTAGAAGTCTAAACCCCCTACAGAAAGGATTAAATTCAAACCCCCGTCTTCACATCTTTCTTCAAACAGTATCAACTAAACTCCATTAATATAAGTATCGAGTGGTATTAAATAAATACAGCTTTTTAGTATAGATTAGACTTTTCTAATATGTATTTAAAAAATAAAAACGATTACAATCTAATCTTTCCATGTTTGATCCCAAAATCCAAAGAAAAATAAATCTAAACGGGGCAGAAAGCTATGCTGAAAGTTCATTAAGATACTTAGAAGACAAAGATGATAATTTATGTCGCATTTGTCTGATTGTAAATAAAAAAATACATTTAATTAAACATGAGTTTGCGATTTAAATCAAAGTGGGGGTAACAGGGACTATCTCTTATTATCAACACTAGTTCAATTGTGTCTCTGTAGTTACTGTAATTCGGCATTGAGGTAGATTGCTATGCAAAATAAAAACAGGTTTCGATAGTTAATAACCACTTTTTATGCACGAAACACGGGTGATTTTTTTTTCTCCTGATCAGTTTAGAAATCCGTGTACACTGTAAGGTTTTTACTTCCTAATTAAACTTCTAAAATACTTGAAGAATTGCGTGAAGAAATCCTAAATCATGAAACCATCACTTTTAATATTTCATCCAGATACACACACTCACACCATAGCCAACAACAAGCTATAATAGTGGACTATTTTTATATATTCGCATATGCAAGAAACAAAGTAATTCTCTGATCGGGCTTTGAACCTCCAGGGTGCAGCGGACTAAAGTACATGACAGTCCATTGCCTATTACCACTATAAGGACAATAATATGTATTTTTTTTTATTTCAAATGTTTCCAAAATGTCCCCTTGTGATATTTTAGCTGCTTAGTTACACGACTTATATTACTATCAAGAGGTATTAAATCAGTAGAACTTTTATTAAAGTAAGTTAAATGTTTCAAAAGCATAAATCTTACAGCGTACACAAAGATTCTTAACTGATCATGAGAAAGAAAAATCACCCATTTGTCGCACATAAAAAGTGGTTTTTAACTATCTAAACCATTTTTTTACAGCTTTTAAAAAAATTACATGTAATGTTTGAGGTGCAGGAACACATCATTGTATCTTATTTTTGATTTTGTTTTTTAAAAATAAAAACATTTGCCCATCATGTTGATAAACTGTTCCCTGATTATTGGCAAAAGATAATCCTTTTTTACCGTATGCAAGTTAGATTATGTTAATAGTATCCAGAGTCACCTTGTAAAACCGTTAGGTGGAGCTAATAAAGCTTAACCTCTTATGTACAGCATTTGAGCTGTCAGCAGAAAACACCCAGTTTCTAATCCCAATCGTTGCTGAGGGACAATCTTCATTCAATTAAGAATTTAAGTTGTATACTTTTAAATTTAAACTGTGTATTACAGCATGTTAATCATTATACATTAAAAAGTTGGTATATTTTATGAAAGCAAGATTGCTCATTTGGACAAAAGTACACAACCTACCACCTTTATCATAAATATTTTAATTATGCAGAAATATGTTATGCATCAAAGTCTTTATATTAAGTTAAGATATTAGATATTACTAATAGTATTAATAATGAATGACCTTGGACAAGCTGTAAACTCAAAGTATTACCCTGGTCCACATTCTTTGTAACTGTCTTTGTAAACGAAAATACTTTATTTGTTACAAAAAGTAATAATCACAACATTTCATTGATCGGATCACGCATTCGTTTCCAATCATACAAAGTAAGTCTTGAGAATCTCTGATTCACCATGCCTTTCACATGCTCATAAAACATATTAATTTAGGAACATAAATATATTATGTTAACTGTATATTGCTGGTATTGGTAGTTTAAAGAAAAAATACATAGCAGTATTTCATTATTTCATAAACATTTTAAGCATCAAAGTTGTACATGTGGTTATTTCGGAAACATTTTTATGTGCTCCTTCTGACCGTATTACTGTACATTTATATACTTTTTGAACATTGATCGTTTTAACCTTTTCTGCGAATACGCTCGTTATCAGAGTTGACAAAAGCATACTTTTAGAATTTGAATAATAGGAAATATAATATGGAATCGCATATCTAAAGAAATTAAGAACGATATAATTATATTAATGTACTTGTTAAGAATCCCTGGTGGGAAGATACACGGATCCTGTGCAGACGCAGGCACGGGTGATATATGAGGCAGGCGAAGAAACCAAAACGAGAGGCAAGGTCGTAGTCAAAAGGCGAAAGGCAAGTCGTAATCCAGGAAGTTCTCCGGTAGCAGACAGTCCGAGGCGAGAGGCGAGGTGCAAAGTCGAAAAGGCAGAAGGGGAATCCAAAATCCAGAATAAACGAGGTACGGGGAAAAACGCCAGGTAGAGCTCTCAAGGAGTATACTCAATACCGAGCAGTGGGAAGCAGGTGAAGATGGTTTAAATAGCAGTGCACACCGCACAGTGAGTGTGCGCAGGTGGTTTAACTCGTGCGACGGCGTTTGTTAATAATCGGGGTGTGGCGGGCGACGTTGGGGAGCCGCAAGAGGTGAGCGGTAGAAGGGTTTAAGGAGGGAGACGTTGAAAGACGGGTAGATTTTAAGGGTGGGGGGAAGTGCAAGACGGAAGGTAACTGGGGTGATCCGGGAGAGTATCCTGAAGGGGCCAATATAACTAGGCCCGAGCTTCTTGGAAGGCAGGTGTAGAGGTAGGTTTCTTGTTGATAGCCAAACAAACTGGCCTCTGCGAAAACGGGGGGCTGGTCTGCGGTGTCGGTTTGCGAATTTGGCCTGGCGCTGGGTTGACTTGGTGAGAGTTGTCCTCGCCATTCTCCAGGTCCTGCGCAGCTTGGAAATATATTGACGCACCGACGGCACAGCCGTGTCCGGAGGGGTGGCAGGAATGAGAGTTGGTTGATAACCTAGTGAACAGAGGAAGGGAGAGAGACCTGTGGAGGAGGAGGTAAGAGTATTATGGGCATATTCTGCCCAGGGAAGTAGCGATGACCAGTCATCCTGCGAGTTGGAGGTGAAGGCTCTCAAAAAGGTAAGGAGGCTTTGGTTGGTCCGTTCCACCTGACCATTGGCCTCAGGATGATAACCCGAAGTCAGAGATACATGGGTCCCTAAAGCTTGGCAGAACGCCTTCCAAAAGGCCGAGACAAATTGAGGTCCCCTGTCTGAGACCACATCGTTGGGCAACCCATGTATCCGAACGACGTGTTGCACAAACAGTGATGCCATTTCCTGGGCTGTGGGCAATGCTGGGAGGGGGACGAAATGGGCTGCCTTGGAAAAATGATCAGATATCACCAAGATTACCGTATGACCTTGACTGCTAGGAAGGTCCGTAATGAAGTCCACAGCTATGTGGGACCAAGGGCGGTGTGGGATCGGAAGAGGGTGAAGGAGACCGGTCTTCTTGGCACGCGGAGTCTTGATCCTGGCACAGACCGGGCAAGCTCGGACGTACTCTGCAACATCTGATCGCATGGAAGGCCACCAGAAATCTCTGGTGAGTAGGTCCAGAGTGCGTCTGCAACCGGGATGGCCTGCAAACCGAGAGTCATGCCCCCATTGCAGGACAGCAGAACGCAAGTTGTCCGGTACAAAAAGCTTATCCGGGGGGCAGCACAAAGGAACTATAGCTCCCTTGAAGGCACGTCTGATCTGATCTTCAATAGAGCAGTGGATCGGCCCGAGGATTCTGTTAGGTGAAATGATTGGTTCCGGTGTGTAGTCCAGATCCGGGGGATCATGGAGCCGAGAGAGAGCATCAGCCCTCCCATTCTTCGAGCCAGGCGTATAGGTGATCACAAAATTAAATCGAGAAAAGAAAAGAGACCAACGGGCCTGACGGGAATTGAGGCGTTTGGCCGACTGAATATAGGCCAGGTTCTTATGGTCCGTGATAATGACAAAGGGGTGATGAGCCCCCTCCAACCAGTGTCTCCATTCCTCCAGGGCCAGCTTGATAGCTAAGAGTTCACGATTACCGACATCATAATTAACCTCGGCAGGGGAGAGTTTCCTCGAAAAGAAGGCACAGGGATGTGGAATCTGCTTATCCCCGTGGCGCTGGGAGAGGACTGCCCCGACCCCATAGGCTAAGGCGTCCACCTCCACCATGAATGGCAGAGAGGGATCCGGGTGTCGTAGAAGAGGTGCCGAACTGAAGAGTTGTTTTAAGCGTAAAAATGCCTGGTTAGCCTCCGGGTTCCATTTTCCATTGGCAGAAAAGATGAGGATATCATCCAGGTAAACCAAAACAAAATTCCCAATAATGTCCCTAAAGATGTCATTCATGAATGACTGGAAGACAGCCGGGGCATTAACAAGACCAAAAGGCATCACCTGATATTCATAATGTCCATGGGTGGTCATAAAGGCCGTCTTCCACTCGTCCCCTTCACGTATCCTGATTAGGTTGTAAGCCCCCCGTAGATCTAATTTCGAGAAGATGGAGGCTCCCCGTACGGACTCCAAAGCGGCTGGAATTAAAGGCAGGGGGTAACGATGTTTAACCTTAATGGAGTTCAGTCCTCTGTAATCAATACACGGCCGCAAGGAGCCGTCCTTCTTCCCAATAAAGAAAAACCCCGCACAGGCTGGAGAAGAGGAGGGACGAATGAATACTGACTCCAGAGCCTCCTTAATATAATCTTGTAAAGCCTGGTTCTCTGCCTGAGTGAGAGGGTAGATCCGTCCTTTGGGTGGATGGGTTCCCGGAAGCAACTCTATAGCACAGTCACAGGTACGGTGAGGTGGAAGCGAAAGAGCCTTCCGCTTATCAAAGGCTTGTTTCAGATGCCTGTATTGGGGCGGGATGGTAGAGTGCTCCTCCATAGAGGTTATTGCAGCAGCAACCTTAACCGGCTGACGACAACAGTTGACATGACAGGAGTGGCTCCAGGCAATGAGCTCGTTCTTGTCCCAGGAGATGTGGGGATCGTGCTTCTTGAGCCAGGGAAGACCTAGGATTACCGGATATGCAGGCGAGTCCAGGAGAAGGAGTGAAATTTCCTCAACATGAGTAGCACCAACTGTTAGAGAGAGAGGGACAGTCTGCCATGTAATCCGTCCAGGTGCAATCGGGGATCCATCCAGAGCTTGAATACAGATCGGGGGTGAGACCGGAGCCAGGGGAATATCCCACTTCTTAGCAAAAGTGACGTCTATAAAGTTCCCCGCTGCCCCTGAGTCAACAAAAAACAAAAGGGGAAGTTGTGCGTCAGCACAAGAAATTTCAGCTGGGAATAAAGGGCCTGACGAGGTTTGAGAAAAAACAGTACTACTGACTCTAACAGTAGGCTGCAGAAGGGTTCGAGAGGGATAAGGGGGTCTCAAGGGACAAGCAGAGAGAAGGTGATCAGGTGCAGAGCAATAGAGATACAGTCCCTCCCGACGGCGCCTTTCCTTTTCCTCCAAGGAAAGGGGTGCATGATGCCGAGTGGGCACCGTGGGGGTAGTTCCTTCAGGACGGCCAGGACTGCTTCCATCATGACTCTCTGCTCTCCGCAGCCGAATGCGGGTGTCCAGTTCAACCACCTGAGCGATTGCCGATTCGAGAGAAAAGGCAGAAGGGGAATCCAAAATCCAGAATAAACGAGGTACGGGGAAAAACGCCAGGTAGAGCTCTCAAGGAGTATACTCAATACCGAGCAGTGGGAAGCAGGTGAAGATGGTTTAAATAGCAGTGCACACCGCACAGTGATTGTGCGCAGGTGGTTTAACTCGTGCGACGGCGTTTGTTAATAATCACCCGCTGCTGGGGCTGATTAGCTCGCTTACGCTTTGGTCTTGACTGCCTGGTGGTCGTGACAGTACTGTTGCACAAACAGTAGTATATGACTTTCCATTGATATGTGTACTTCTGTTTCACTATTTAGTGCATGAGTTTGTCTGTGGCGTGATGGCTTAAGTGACTGACTTATAAGGCTAATGTTGAGTGTTCAACTCCAGCTATTGCCATGAGTTTTCTTTTAACAAATAAACATTTCTTTGAAAACTTAAATAGCAAATATTATGGACACTACTGTATATTAACATTTTTTATATTTCTTAATATCACAACATGTTCGAAGCTAAGTAATTTATCAATAACAACGAATAATTTCAAACTGCAACTGATATTTTCGTTTATGACCTTCAGATACATTATGTTCCTCTTCTTTTTATGCTCAGCTACTAAAATGTCCCTTTAGTTGTAAAATTCCATATAAATATTCAATACTAAGTGGATTAGAACGTGCACAGTAAAGAGATTAAATGATTTAATCTTTCCACTACCGACCAACGTACCACGAGTGCCCCTGTCGGTCATTTTTGCCAGCCAATGACGTACTGTGGTATGACGTAGGTAGTTGCATGCAGTACGGGTTTGTACCGTGCACTTTGAAGGGCTGTATTTGAGTATTTGAGTCTCAAAGTGCTGGGCTACCTCCCAGATATTCTTTGTCCATGTGGTGCAATCAAGTGCCATAGTCTCCCAGGAGATGGTATTGATGTTCTGTTTCTTCAAGCTTGCATTTACCATTTCTTTGAAAAGCTTCTTCTGGCCTAATCTGATGAAATTCCCTTGGCTAAGCTCGGACAACCTATTTTGTGAGTCTGGAGTCTGACATCTGGATGACAAGATCAATTCAAAGGAGAAGATGGTAGATGATTATACAGTAGCTTCAGTGCTTGTGATGTTTCCCTGGGAGATATTGGTGCATTTGTCCACCCATTTGGTAAACATAAAATCTTCTGCAAACAGCATTGGTTGTATTGCTCAGTCATTTTAAGTGTCTCCTGTTTACTGTCCATGTTACAAACACATACAGTAAATTTGTAATGATGGCTGAAGTGTAGATTTTCAGTTTGGTTTCAGTGTTATTGCCATTGTCCTAGGAATACCCACTTCCTAAGTTGACTAAAATCTGGGTTTTCAAATTTCAGTCATGATGTTGCTTATTTAATCATTACCAACTGCAGTCTCACCAGGAGCTTTCTGTGGAGCACAGTTCTCAGAAATGTTGACAAAGAACTTGGGTGATAATACAACCATGTTTGTCCCCTGCCCAGACTTCAAAGGCCATTGTAAAGTATTTACTAGTGAGATTGCCGCATACATTTTTTCTTGAAGCAGGTGAAGGACACTAATGAATTTTGGCAGACATCCATACATCAGGAAGATCCTCAGAGTGCTTCACAATTAACACAGTCAAATGACTTTGGCAAGTCAAAAAATGCTAAGTAGAGGTTGTTGTTACTCCCAACATTTTTCTTGTAATTGAGTGTCTTTAAAAATCATGTCAACCATGCCCCCTGAGGGTCTGAGCCCACACTTGGATTCTGGGACATACTGTATCCTTTAGCATGAGAAATGAGAAAAATTCATGAACATCCCAGTAAGAAGTAGTTCAAGTAGGTACTGTAGCTGCATCAGCAAGCATAAGCTGCTAAAGATAAGTTAAAGGTTTATTACATGCTGAAAGGAAAATAAAAGAGAGACAATGATTCGGCTGTGGAGCCTTCTTCACACACAACTGAAGAAGGCTCCATTCCCAAAACTTTGTCTCTTTTCTTTTAAATAAACCAGAATAAACCAGAAGTAGTTATGTTACTTAACACAATTTTTCCTCATTGGAGTTGTAGAGATCCACACACTGGCTAGATCCACACACCCTGGGACTTAAATACATATTTAAGATAAGATCACTTTATTAGCCATATACAATTTCTTGCATTAGGAATTCATGTTTTCACATACAGTATCCCAATTTGCTCTCTATGAGACACACAGATGGGGAGAGAGAAGCTTGGGGTTAGAGCACAGGGTCAGCCATTGTACAGCACCCCTGGAGCAGTTGGGGTTAAGGGCCTTGCTCAGAGGCCCAACGGAGTAGGATTCTGCTGCCAGCCATGGGATTTGAACCAGCAACCTTCCAGGCACAGGTGCAGATTCTTAGCCAAAAAGCCACCACTTTGCCCTTTGAACCCTTTAGTTTAAACTAGTTAGTTTGGTTAGTTTAAACTTTTTAGTTCCTTAACATGTAGGAGTTGCTTTTAACTACTGCATTGTAACTAATGTAAAATATCCAATCCGTGAGTATAACAGAAAATAACTTGAAAAGGTTCCAACCAAGCAATTTATTCATTTATTTAAGTATTCATGTAAGTAAAGAACTCAGCTGCAATGAAAAGCTTTGTGGCTCCCCAAGACTAGAATTGGGAATGCCTGACAGAACACAAAATACTGTAGGATTGCAATGAATACTGTAAACATAAGGTGAATATGTTTGAATCCTGCAGAATATGGGGTTGAGTAAAAGCTAGCCACACCAATAGTTTCTCAAAATGACTGGGAAGTTTGGGATTAGCCTCACACTGTATTTTTTCATTATCAGTTGTCATGTCAAAAGTGTTTGCCATTACTCTTAGCCTTTCTAGAGCCTATATGTATATCTGTGTAGCTAAATGTGTGAAAGGGTAATTTAGAATTAGAATTTAGAGGGGTTATTACATCATCTTAAGCTATTGTGGATCTATACTGAACTTTTCACAATAATAATAGTAATTATTATTATTATTATTGTTGTTGTTGTTATCATTTTCTTCGTGAAAATGAAAACACATTAAAAATATTTGCCTCTACTTCATATTTTTTCATAGATTCAGGTTTACCCTCTTGGGTCAATTAAATATTGTTTGTATTGAAAATATTTTAAAGGAGTAAAAGTATTGGATGAATTTCCTGACTGGTGTCTCTTGATGATCAGTGTTTGTTGTAGGATAATTAGGCGCACAAAAGAGCTATGAACATTCCATCAGCCTGTGTCACTTTTGACTTCAGTGTTTTGAGTCTGCATTTGAAAGTTTAACTGAAAGTCAAAGAACTTTCAGTTAAAGAAAAGGGGGCAATTTTGAAGCTGAGTGAAAAACACAATCAGAAACATATCACAGAAATTGGACATGCCAAAATGAACAATGTGGAATATACTGAAAAAACCACAGGTATAATTTCCACTCAGCCAGGCCCTGGTCTGCCAAGAAAAATATCTGCAGCTGATGACAGAGAAATTAACAGAGCTGTCCAGCAAAATCCTAAAACTACTGTCACTGAAATCACCAACAACCTCTGTAGCACAAGTTTGAAGGTATCACAACTCCTAGACAACTGAGATAACATAATTACAAAGAGTACTCCACAAGATGTAAACCTCCCATGAGCACCCAGAGCAGAAAAGGCAGATCAAAAATTGCTTTGAACTACAAAGATGAGCCAGAAAGCTCTATGGTCAGAAGAAACCAAGATAAACCTTTAACAAAATGATGGAACGACCAAAGTCTCACTTGTCTTTATTAAATAATGTAAATAATGATGGCAAAGTCAGAAGAATCTTGAAGTTTACAGAAATAATTTGTCATCTTATGTAGAAGAAAATGGTTTAATACTTATTGGGGATCACAACATCTAAATGTTTTAACCTTAGTTGTGCTAATGATAAATTCTCCTGGAATTTTGGGGTTAGAATGACTTATTACAACAGTGAACATTATATACCCACACCTTTGCACTCCTCAGACCCATATAAGATTGACCTCACAACCCATAGTTGACAGCACTTTCAAATCCTTAAAACTCACTTTTATTGCCATACACTTTATAGCATTTTAATTATAGTTAATTTGTTATATATATATATATGTTTCTATCTTTGTTTGATTTCTATCTAATTGTTTGATTATGAAATGCCTTGAAATGATAAACCATAAAAAGTATGTAAAATAAAGGTTATTATTTTAAAATGTAATCATTGCTTAAATATCACATTGTCTGGATTATTTTTTAGTTTCGGGTCACACTTTAGTTTAAGGAATGTAAAACTGCACATGAACATAAAAGAATCCATCTAAACATATTTTAGATGGAACACCTTCTGCAAATAACCTCAGGATACACTCCACAGTCATTCCATAAAAGAAAAAAAATCCTATTAAATCAATATACACACTTTTAATCTATGGTAAAACTAATTTATAAGTAATTTGTGGTTCTTAGCAGGCCATTATTCTAGGTCAATAATTTAATTTATCGTTCTTTTAGTTACTTTGCCTTCAGGCTGCTTAACTATCAGAACACAATCAATAATTAGCCTATAATCTACTATTTTCTCCCTCAAAAAACAGATTATCCTTTCCAACAACAACATCAAAGAGGCTAAGGAATTTCTACGGAATTCTCCTCTCAGCCACTACCTCCAGGGGGTCCAGCCCAGACCCAATGACAGAGCTTGCTCAGCCTTTTAGAATCCACTGCTCTAATCCCAGAGCCCCAGCATACCACAGCGTAGAAAATGGCACTCGCTACCACCGACTGATAGAACATATGTAACATCTTACTACACACATTGAAGGACCTGAGCCTCCTCAAGAAGTAAAGTCGTCTCTGTCCCTTCTTGTAGATGGCCTCGATGTTCTTAGACCATTCCAGTCTATTGTCGACGTGCACTCCCAGGTACTTGTACGAGTACACCATCTCCACGCCACTCCCATGGATGTAGACAGGAGAAGGTCTGACCTTTTTCCTCCTGAAATCTACCACCAGTTCCTTTGTCTGTTACATTCAATTGCAAGTGGTTCTCCCCACACCACTCCAGAAAGCTGCTGACCAGTCCTCTGTACTCCTCCTCCTGCCCAACCTTGATACATCCCACAATTGCAGAGTCATCTGAGAACTTCTGCAGGTGGCATGACTTTGAGTTGAAGAGGAACGGAGAAAGAATCGTCCCCTGAGGAGCCTCTGTGTTACTCACTACCTGTTCAGACACAGTTCTGAAGTCTCACAGACTGTGGTCTGCCTGTCAGGTAGTCAGTGATCCACGAGATCATGGAGGCACCGACTTGCATCTCCTCCAGTGAGTAGGCCTTTACAGCATGTAAATGATTGCATCCTCCATACCAACACTGGGCTGGTAGGCGATCTGTAGGGTGTCCAGTCATGAGCTAACCAGGGGTCTCAGGTGGGATAAGACTAGCCTCTCCAGTGTCTTCATGAGGTGAGAGGTCAGTGCAACTGGGGGATGTTTCTCATAGCGCTTTCAGTGCTGCAGGTGTTAATGGTGGAGGTGTTGGAGAGTGGCAGCTGTGGGGATGGGGGTTGAGTAGCTGTTGGGGGTCGTAGCTGTAGGCGGCCATGATTGTGGGGGGAAGAAGGAGGTGTTGGGCAGTTGCAGCTGTGAAGGGTTAGGGAGCATGTGGCTGTGGGGGGATGGGTGTTGAGCCACAGAGGGCCCTGAATCAAACCTGTCAAAAAACTAGTTCAACTCGTTGGCCATCTCCAGGTTCCCCTCCGTTGCACTCCCAGCCTGTTTGAAGCCAGTGATCTCTCTCATGCTCCCTCTGTACACGCTTGAGCTTTTCTTTATCCCCCCTCCTAAAGGCTCTCTTCTTGTCATTCAGAAGAGCCTTCAGGTCACTGGTGATCCAGGGTTTGATATTGGAAAAGCAGTGTACATCTTTGGTGGGGATGGTGTTGTCTACGCAGAAGTTAATGTAGTCAGTGACACAGTCCACCATGCTGTCTATGTTGTCCCCATGTGGTTCGCACAGCACATCCCAGTCAGTAGCCTCCAAAGCAACATGTAGATCCTCCATAGTCTCCTGAGACCATCTCCTCACAGTCCTCATTGTTGCAGGTTGGCGCTGGACAATAGGCATGTATAGTGGTGTAAGCAAGACAAGGTTGTGATCTGATCTGCCAAGGGGGGGAAGGGCTGTGGAATTACATGCGTTGCACGATCAGCTGGTCCCGTGTGTAGACAATGCCTCTGTAGTTATCGGCATTGCAACCCGATAGAAACTAGTATTTTCTAACATCTGGATAAATGAATCTAAAAAGGGCTCAGAAGGGTGTCATTACTAGATGTGCTACTTGGGAACCCCTAATGTTTTGAACAAACATAAATATTTCCTTTTCTGCTTGGTTTTTCCTACAATTGTCATGTTGACTTAACTCAGAAACCTTTTCTTTGATTGCCTGCTCCTGTCTTTGCCACCAAACTATAAGAAGTGGGGAAACAATTAAATGAAAGATTGTAGGGGAGAGCATTACTGTTTCTGTTAGTTTAAGACTAGTAAATACGTATAGAGGCATCGTAGATCACTGCCAACAGTTATTCGCAGATTAATTTAAAAATAATTAAACATCAGACAAACACTGAAATATTATTTTTAAAAGTGATAACTTGTTTCTAACTGTTTGTACTGTTTCAGTTGTAACTACAGTACAACACTTTGCCCATTGTGACCATAATGTGGGAGGATTAATTCAGCTTTGTGAACATTGCATCTTATAAGGAGTATTTTGAAAACTGTCTGTTACTTTCATATATTCTGAGCACAACTGTAAGTCAGAAGTTCATCTGCACACTTCAACTGTTTAATTGCTTCTTGTTCTAATGCATGCTGAAGATTTTCTGACTGATCCCTATAGCAAGCACAATCTGTTACAATAAGGAAGATGGAAAATGCAGCTAAAAGCAAGAACAAAATCTAAACCCTCATGGGTGTCCTAAGCTTAAATGGTCCAGATACCAAATTATAAAGGATGTGAGCATATTGCAAATAATGGTGTTAAATATTCTCAAGGGTCTGTGAAGAGTAACATAAAAAGGTTGTGAGATCTGCCTTCTTTTATTCCACTTTTCCTTTGGATCTTCAATAGATATGAACTAAAAAGCAATGAATTATATACCTTATAACACATGACCCACATGGTTTCATATCTGGTTTAAACAGCACTGACCTATTAATCAGTCAAACACTGATTGGTAGGATATACAGTATTTCAAAAATAGATCTCCCAAAATAATGCAGTGGTGAATAATGTAAAGGACTTTATAAACAGATAATAGCATGAGTAAGTGGGTATGCTTCAACAATTACTATAGATTCTCCATGAATATCAATAATTAGATTTTTCTTGTCTGGACTGCTGTGTAATCACTTCAGTATTCGGCCAATTCCATCCATTCCATTTTCTAACTGCTTCCAATTCAGGGTTGAGTAAGAGAGTAGGGCCTATCTTGGCAAGGTGGTGTACAGTCACACAGACACAAACACATTCGGACCAGTATCAATTTCCCCAAAAGCCAATTAACCTACCAGTATGTTTTTGTCTGTCAGAGGAAAATGGGGTTTTGTACAGTATATGTCAAATTCAAACTCAAAAATGTTTAAAGTCCTAAACTAACAATCTCTTCATTGTGAAAGCTAGAAAAGAGCAGACTGGGATCAACAATCTAAATAACAATGTTAAGGTATGATATCTATGAACTGAAGAGTTTATACAGTTTATACTGTAAATTAATTTGAAAAAACAAGTTGCTTATGACTAAATTCAACTTACTAATAAACAGAATCAATAAACAGTGAAAATAATGTGTACCCAATTGTGTGCATGAGAAAACTAGACATTCTCATGTCATTACCTTTCATATATCACTGAGGTGATGAGAGAAAACAATTTATCAGTAAAACATAAAATGCATTTGATTGCATACAAGATATAATTAAACTATAGTTCTGGTAAGATGTAACATACTTTGCAAAAGCCATATACTGTACAGTTTCAGTTGCTTTCTTGCTGTATACTTTTCATGTACTCAATACAAGATATTTGCTGGATATTTACAATACATTTTAATGTATCATATAATAATGTGGGAGTGATTTAAATTTAAAGGATGTGAAATAAATACAGTTTTTATAAACATTATTATGGGTACCAGTGTAATTGTCAAAGAAAATGTTTACTTCAAAGTGTCAATTCCATCATACTATTAAATGGTTATCTCTGCAATCTAAAGACATTTTACTGTATCTAAAGAGAGAATTCATTTCATTTCTTTGAACACAACCAATGTCGTTAAAACACTGTAGAAATAATGCTGTGTGATTCTCATTTTAATTTTTTATTTCAGCATTCTTTATACTGTGTCAGTTAAGAGGTTTGTGTGTCTGATTTGCATCTGATATGTTACGATCCTCATCCCTCCTTTAGAGGGTGTCCCGACCCTTTTGTGTTTTAGTTTTATTATCACTTACACCTCTCCCTAGTTCCACCATATGTTATTTAAAACACGTGCCTCTGAAGTTCAGGGCTCTGCATTGGAAGATGGACGCCTGGAAGCCCGCCTACCGTCAAGTCACTCTACTTCTGCAGCTTGAAGGCATAGGCTTCCGAACGGCATCCTGACCAGCTGAGTCCGGGGCTAGGAGCGCTTGGCCTCGTTATCCTTTTAACCTTTGTGTTCCTGATCGAGTTATCCCTTCCCGGGGATTTTAATCATCTTGTCTTGGATGAATCACCTGCTTTTGGATTTTGGACTGTGCCCTGATTTCCCCCTTTTGGACTGTTTTAGACTTGTTTGCCTGTACCCCCCCCCTTGCACCTGGATCACTGTCGGCACCGCCCAATGTTCACCATCCTTTCCTCACCCTGTTTTCCCCGTAGCCCTTCTCAAGTCACTTCCGGATTATACCGTCTGCACAGGGTCCTAAACTAAGCAATTACAATATGTTAACTGTGGTTTGAGGTTACTATTCATACAAGCTTGGAGACAGAATGTGGGATAACCTGTACCATTTAGAAAAGAAAATACATAATGTGAAGTCTAGGCTTTCCTTATGGTGTTTCACATGAACACCCAGAAAAAAATATAATTATTGCTGTGTTATTCCAGTTTTCATATGATTTTTTTAAACCCTCTCTTATATATGTATGTGTAAAAGTAATTTCTGTGAAAGAAGGAGAAGAGTAATAACATTAGCTTAGGTCTCTGTGACAAAACAATCGGTCACATAAACGTACCTTTTCACTTGCCAAAAGAGATCGATAGGTGGCACTTATGTTGTGTTAATGAATTGGTTATTATATTAATATTAATATGAAACTATGTAACTTAAAGGAAATTGTGGTAGATTAAAATAAAAATAACCAAAGTATAAAAACAATTACAGAACAATATTCCACCTTCTTCATAAAAATGTTCTGCATCGGTCACTTGCTATGGTTATTTTGGAAAAGTTGTGATTGGTCAAGTTAAGATCTGTTCATTTTAATCACATTTGTTGTCATGGAAATGAAACACAAATCAGAATGTCACTTTGACGGTTCAGTGGTAGAATTTCACTTTTCACATTGAAGTCTCATCCCAGCCAATGCTCGAGATCTGCTTTTAAAAAAATTGTCTCTTGGGAATAATAAAGAAACTTTCTGTAATAGTAAAATATATAAAAAAATATATGAATATTTATTTTGACATTTTATTAGTTATATATCAAGTATATTAAATATTAAAATAATAGGGAATTTAAAGATGTCCTTAAACAACAATTGTAATTGAGGTCTTTAGACGTACAGTATATTTACTTTTAGATACCAATTTTTAAAGCCACCATGTATATTTGTATAATCCAAAATTATATATATTTGCTACCCTTTCCCTACTTACAGATGCAGCCATTCAAAGTGAGCGGTACAGACACGTACCGCAGGCAGGTAAGATGACACGGGGTACCGCGGTGCGTGATTGGTTGACCGACAGGGGCACTCGTGGTCCATTGGTCTGTCGTAGAAAGACTTACTGTAAACGTCTTTACTGTGCCCGTTGTAGATATTGAATTTTACCACTGAAGGGAAATCTTAGTAGCTGAGCATAAAAAGAATAGGAGCATACTGTAACGCGTGTGAAGGCCATAAACGATATTAATTTTGGAACATAAACATACAGTATATAGCTGGTTTTGGTACTTTAAAGAAAAAAATACACACCAGTATTCCATTTCTCCCTAAGCATTTTAAGCTTCGAAGTCTTTAACTAACGTGATACCGGAGTCAACAAGCATACTTTTAGAATTTGATTAAAAGGGAATATAATATGGAATCGCGTATCTAAAGAATTTAATAATGGTATGATTATATCCGTGTACTGCGACAGGGCTGTGTAGGGCTGTTTCGCCTGCCTGTTCATGCAAGCTGTCTTGTAGCCTACCGGTCTAGGTGCGTGACTACCAACTGGCAGGTTGTGTGTTCGAATCTAGCTGGTGCTGGACTTTTCTTTTAACAAACATTTCTTCGAAAAAATAGGTAAGTGATATTATGGACAATTTTTATATTTCATGATCATGATCGATATTTGCGATATTTTGAACATATCTTCCCTTCTGACAGCGGTTCCTGCTTCTAGTGTGTGTGTGTGTGCAACAGAGTAAATTTTTATAGAGAAATGGAGGCTGGACAGTATGCGTTACAATATAAACATTTATATTGATTTAAATCGTGTTCTGATTTAAATCGCAAACGCGTGTTTAATTATGTGTTTTTTAATCATCATCAGGCTAATGCATTTCTACATTTTCTGTATGAACCAGCTTAGAGGTTCATACAGAAAGACAGTTTGTGTTTAAATTGAGTGTAAGGTAATTTATGCTTCTAAAGTCATGGTCAGCATTTATTATTGTACTGTGCTGTAAACTTTTTCTGTGCCTAGTCACATTATTTTATAGCGTTTTTATTGCGTTATTAAATCCGGTGGCGCTGTGTGTTAGTTTCCTGACTCCCATTATTTAAACTGCGACACTGATCATTCATCTCTAAATAAACTTTATTTTATATAGCGTTTTAAGCGAATAGGTAATTAGATTGCTCATAAACCTAATCACTTTTTCTACATAAACACAGCGTGATTGCTCTCTGAAAATGCTTTTACTTTATTTTTAAAGTAGGCTCAGATTTCAACTATAGATCGTATTATTATAAACTTTCTTGGAAAAATTTATTTTATGTAAACCATGTTTGTTATTAATTCATTTAGGGCTAAAATACGTTCATTGTCTTCCAATCGAGTCGAGTTGACATTGGAAGCCTGCCACACCCGGACTGTTAAACCAACGCATTAGCACGTCAAAGCCCATTGAGCCAGTATTGGCTTTAGTATTCCCAACCCTCTCCCCTCAATTCAATTCAATTCAAGGTGTTTTATTTGCATGACAGATGGGTACAAGCAGTGTTGGGTATGTATATTGTAACGCTTACGGCAGACAGGCACTGTGTAAGAGCCGGCGCACCAGAGCAGCGCACCGAGGGAGCGTCTGCATTTATAACTTAGTTTTTAAAATTAGTCAAGCAATATGAAGCATCTCCTTTTACTTAGTGCCTGAGCATAAAAAGAATAGGAGCAAACTGCAACGCGTGTGAAGTCCATAAACGATATTAATTTTGGAACTTAAACATACAGTATATGGCTGGTCTCGGTACTTTAAAGAAAACATACACACCAGTATTCCATTTCTCCCTAAACATTTTAAGCATCGAAGTCTTTAACTAACGCGATACCTGAGTTAACAAGCATACTTTTAGAATTTGATTAAAAGGGAATATAATATGGAATCGCGTATCTAAAGAATTTAATAACGGTATGATTATATCCGTGTTTAATTATATCCGTGTTTAATTATATATATGATTATATCCAGCTGTGTAGGGCTGTTTTGCTTACTGCCAACAGGCACTGTGTAAGACCCGGCGTACCAGAGAAGCGCACCAAGGGAGCGTTTGCATTTATAACTTAGTTTTTAAAATTAGTCAAGCAATATGAACTCCCGGAGTGCTGGCTGTGATGAATTAAACCGGTCTCACAGGTATTCAAAGTAGGAAGTACAGTGTTAAGTAGTAGCTGGGCTACTCCCTCAATAGAATCGCTTTAAGGAAAAGCATTTTCAGAGAGCAATCACGCTGTGTTTATGTAGAAAAAGCGATTAGGTTTATGAGCAATCTAATTACCTATTCGCTTAAAACGCTATATAAAATAAAGTTTATTTAGAGATGAATGATAGGTGACTATTCATTGTTATTAAAAAGACTTAAATTCGATCATGTCGTGATATTTAGAAATATAAATTTGTTTGGTGCGAGTGAGGTTTTATTTAATCTCTGACCAAGGGAAACGTTTCATTTTTTCAAAGAAATGTTTGTTAAAAAATAAAGTCATAGTTCCATGGGTTTCAATCACAGACCATGTGACATGGGAGTCAGGAAACTAACACACAGCGCCACCGGATTTAATAACGCAATAAAAACGCTATAAAATAATGTATCTGTCCCACTCAGAATATCCTCAGATCAGTTTGCTACCAGCAATCAAACCAAAAAAATGGAAAGAATTGTCTCCTCCTGATTGGAACTTTTCTTACTGTCTTTATTATTTAATTTCCACTGAGAGAAGGAAGTCACTTGTCATGCAGCTATTTTATTCTTCATTGCACAATATGCTCTAAGTTAGCAAATGAAACATGAACACTTATTGAAATAAATCAAGAATACGATTAACATGAATGTATAAACATCCAAACTATACTTTATCACATTTAATTATTGTTGACATCTTCCGCCTGAGAACAGTCACCCGTTGCTACCCAAAGCAGAAACACAGCCACTAACTAGCAAAGAGAGGACATTAGCTAGCCAATATGATAAAGAAATAAATGATTATTTTGTTTATTTCTTTTGCACATTTATTTGAACATTTCCATCGATTGTACAAGCACTTGGAAACTGTCCAATCCCTAGTTCATCAAGCATTTACCGGTCTGGCGCCGGTCTGTGTCTTCTAGGATATAATGCCAGCGAACTCTGGTTTTTATGTCCACTATAACTACGCTGGGCAAACGTTCTGAGGTAAAATTCTTCCAGCACGGGGGTACCTTTAAAGCGGAGACGACGGCACCGACATTTTTTGGCACGCCTTCTCTTTAAAGCCCTGGCCAAATATGAAGACAATAAATAATTTCCTAAGATACGCGATTAAAAAATAAATAAATAAAAATTTGAATCTCCTGCGGAACACATTCCATAAGAATCAGCGGTTTTACAGTATATATCGCCTTTAAAGGTGGCTTCTCAAAACGCTTTACGGGATAAAAACAACCAGAACAGCAGCAACAACAATATTGTATTTCGTTGCACTTTGAAAACCAAGTAATAACTTAACTATACAGCATGTGCAAACGTTTCGTATGTTGCTGTCGTGAATGCCTGCGTACCCATAAGTATCTGATTTGCCTTGAGTCTGTCTACAGTATATCTGTCCCACTACCCCCCTCTCTCCCTCTATTCAATTCAATTCAAGGTGTTTTATTTGCATGACAGATGGGTACAAGCAGTGTTGGGTATGTATATTGTAACGCTTACTGCCGACAGGCACTGTGTAAGACCCAGCGTACCAGAGCAGCGCACCGAGGAAGCGTTTGCATTTATAACTTAGTTTTTAAAATTAGTCCAGCAATATGAACTCCCGGAGTGCTGGCTGTGACGAATTAAACCGGTCTCACAGGTATTCAAAGTAGGAAGTACAGTGTTAAGTGGTAGCTGGGCTACTCCCTCAATAGAATCGCTTTAAGGAAAAGCATTTTCAGAGAGCAATCACGCTGTGTTTATGTAGAAAAAGCGATTAGGTTTATGAGCAATCTAATTACCTATTCGCTTAAAACGCTATATAAAATAAAGTTTATTTAGAGATGAATGATCAGTGTCACAGTTTAAATAATGGGAGTCAGGAAACTAACACACAGCGCCACCGGATTTAATAACGCAATAAAAACGCTATAAAATAATGTGACTAGGCACAGAAAAAGTTAACAGCACAGTACAATAATAAATGCTGACCATGACTTTAGAAACATAAATTACTTTACACTCAATTTAAACACAAGCTGTCTTTCTGTATGAACCTCTAAGCTGGTTCATACAGAAAATGTAGAAATGCATTAGCCTGATTATGATTAAAAAACACATAATTAAACACGCGTTTGCAATTTAAATCAGAACACGATTTAAATCAATATAAATGTTTATATTGTAACGCATACTGTCCAGCCTCCATTTCTCTATAAAAATGTACTCTGTTGCACACACACACACTAGAAGCAGGAACCGCTGTCAGAAGGTAAGATATGTTCAAAATATCGCAAATATCGATCATGTTGCGATATTTTGAAAAATAAAAGTCAATTGATTGTCCATAATATCGCTTACCTATTTTTTCGAAGAAATGTTTGTTAAAAGAAAAGTCCAGCACCAGCTAGATTCGAACACACAACCTGCCAGTTGTTAGTCACGCACCTAGACCAGTAGGCTACAAGACAGCTTGCATGAACAGGCAGGCGAAACAGCCCTGTCGCAGCACACGAATACCGTTACTAAATTCTTTAGATACACGATTCTATATTATATTAGCAGAAAAGCTTAAAACTACCACTTTTTCACACACTATTTCACATGCTGGTTAAATACTTCGATGCTTAAAATCGTTAGGGAGATATGGAATACCGGTGTGTATTTTTCCTTTAAAGTGCCGAACCTGACTGGCTGACACCCCTCTGAAGTGGTTCCATAAAATCTGGTAAACGGAAAAGAAAGCGTTGATAAATACAAGTGTCTTTTAATACACTCTTTGCTGTGCTCTTGAGGATCGTTGTGATATTTTGAGCTCTAGTTGAATGATAAGTGTCGCATTTTAAATCATTTTCGTAGTTAGAAATTATGAAACGCCCTGTTAAAAGCGAGGAAGTTTTTATGCCCGTTGAAGTAAAACAAAATGCCTGACAAAGTATGGCTTGGACAGATTCCAAGTGCTTGTACAAATGTGCTAAAGAAATTATACTTTGAGTTTACAGCTTGTCCAAAGTCATACATTATTAATACTATTAGTAATATCTTCAGTAAAGGCTTTGATGCATAAATATTTCTGATAAAGGTAGGTTGTGTACTTTTGTCCAACTGAGCAATCTTGCTTTCATAAAATATAACAACATTTTAATGACTGATGATTAACATGCTGTAATACACAGTTCAAAATTAAAGGCTCAAATGCTGTACATGGGAGGTTAAGCTGGCGGTTTTGGCCCCCTGGCGGTTTTACAAGGCGACGCCGGATAGTTAACCACGTGACACACGTTAACTGCGTGATAATGCGTGATACTGTGATTCGCGGGTATGCCGCGAAATACCTCACCCATTTTGAATGGCTGCATCTGTAGTAATTTATATAATTATAGTTTTTATAATCACCTGGCTTTACCAAAGTTGTTGAAGGATCTTTTCATGTAAAGCCTCTTACACCTTAACGTTTCTGATGTAACGGGATTATCTCACGCCTTGATGCATTGTCTTCTCATAGTGGGGGGAACTGGGAGTGGACTGTACTCTTTTACTTGCCCTCTCCCTGGTTCGTGAAGAAGCATAGACCAAAAGCTTTTAATGCTGTAAAGCCAGATGTAAAGCTTTGGTGTTGCACTTTGCAATCATGTTTATTTTCTGTATGATGCCACTTTGAGGTGTAATGGAAATTGAAACTAATAATCAATGAAGTGACCACTACACCAGTTAGAGAGATTAACTTTTATTAAAAAAAATATGTTCCTTTTAGTTTAATATCTGATACATCCTCAATACACATCCTCAATATGCTCACTCTTTCTCTAATAATAAAATCTAATAAATAATATGTATGCTATACTATCTCTATGTCCATAGTGGCTTCACAGTACATGGAAAAGTTCCAAACAACTGTATTTGTACTGGGGATGAATCAGATTTTAAACTGAGAATATTAAACTGAAAAAAAGGGCAGGAAATGGTAACTTCAGCCCCACCTCCGAGACAGACTGAGAAAGTAAACAGCAGGCATTTTTAACTATCCAGAGATTGTCCATTAACCAGTTCAGATGGTTATAATCAACCATTCACACTCACACTGTTGTGTTTATATAAATTAAATTCAACAAGCTCTATTGTCATGACAGATTAATTGCAGTGTTCCCAAAGATTATACAATTAACACAACACCCACAGACATTCACAGGACATCATAGGATAGGACATACTCATTGTTCCTCAGGTTGTGACAGGACATCATGTACTGTGCTGCTAACTCAATATCACCTTCATCTATTACACATTTCCTTTACATATTCACATATTTTTAGCAATTGGCTAACTAAACTTTACCAGCTATGTAAGCAAAACATGATTACTCAAATTAGACAATAATTTTGTCCAATAAAAATAATTATTACATTTTTTCCTTACCCAGCTTACCCGTAAGGACTGAAGTTTGAAGAAAAGAGATAGTTGTGGAGAATTATTGTCCTTAATTGCAAACCATGTCTGTATTAGCTAAGTAAACAGAAAACATAAAATACTAGAATTGTTGCACTATCATAAGAATATTCCATTGCTAATGTAAGAAAACTGGCTCAGGGACGCCAAATATGTAACTGTAGTGGCTCTCTGAAGGCACCAGTTCTGTAGGGTTTGGGCATTTACTGAGACAATTATTAATTGTAGCAGTAAATCACAAAGTTGATTCTTTTGATGGCTTTAGAGTCCAACCATGCGATATAACACAAACAACGCACACACACAGGTACTAATACACGAGTTTACATTTATTAATACATAGAATATGCATGTAAACCTAACAGATCTTATCGAGAGGGTTATAAGAATACAAAAGGTATATATTCAATCAGTTACGAAGTGTTACACATATCAAGAGGACATACGTTCAGTATATCATTCATTAAAACCGTTTCATAAATGAACTTGGTTATAACTTCTACATTAGATACTCAAAACAAGTACATAACTCTTAGGAATTAAATTGATATCAACTGGTTGGGATAACAATTGAATTCTCGAGCTGTAATGCATTGAAGTTGAATACTCATCCAATTTCTGGGGATTCAGATCTCATGCGGGCACAAAGAAACAGTTGCAGGCTGTTGCTGTCCAATCCGCGCTCTCTGGCTCGGTGCCAGGCTGTGCTGTGCGGCTTGCGACGGTGCGCTGCTGATGCTCACTGTTGGCTTTAACTAGCAAAGTTTGTGCACAGGAGAAAAGATGACTGTGGGTCCGAGCAAGTCAGGAAGAGGACCGTTTCGTTCCTGATGAAGAGCTAGTTCTGAATAGTGATTCAGCTGTCCACAGTTCCGACCTGTCCATGAGGCCTACTGCTGGTTACTCTCTGGCAACCTCCACTCTAGACTCTTAGAACAAAGGAAAGTTCTGGCGCTCGGACACACTGGCCATTCCGTGGTTGTCCGGGCTGAGTCTCAGGATGGTCAGGAGGCGCGCTGCGAGAATGTCCTGCCCTTGGGAGCCTTCTGCTCCTGGGCCGTCCTGCCCTGGAATTCTCCTTTGAATTCCCTTTAGAACAGTCCACAGAATCCTCTCCATAATCTTACAGAATCTCACTGAATCTCTCAGGCTCTCTGTGTTGCCTGTTTTTACCTGGAGGAACTTCAGCTCGTTGATTGGCTGAAAGTTCCATGGGCATCAGAGTGCCACGTGGGCTAATCGGCCCTACCAGTCCCTGATTGGTTGATCGAGGTGAGATATGAGTCACTTACTCCTGACATTTAGGAATGCAGTCCAGATGTCCATCTGGCACTTCCTAGACAGATAGGCACCAATGGATGACCATTGATCATGATAGCCAGGCTTAGCTAAGTGCATCCCCCTTTGGGAGCTTGTTCCTTATCAGAGGAAACTTTAAATCAGCCTGCATGAATAGTTTCTCTGTGGCTGCACCACAGAGATGAACAGAGAAATTAGGCCTAATTTGGGAAAGCTCAGAAACACTTAATTTTGCCTTATTAATAAGCCTCGCCGCTACACTAACATTCTAATCACATATTTGTGATGGTATGCTGCAGTGACCTATCAACTATGTTCACCCATTGTATGTTTGATTGTACACATCAAAGGATCAATAAATATTTTAAATATTAAATAAATATCAAACCAACATACTGTAAGGAATCCCTGGTGGGAAGATACACGGATCCTGTGCAGACGCAGGCACGGGTGATAGATGAGGCAGGCGAACAAACCAAAACAAGAGGCAAGGTCGTAGTCAAAAGGCGAAAGGCAAGTCGTAATCCAGGAAGTTCTCCGGTAGCAGACAGTCCGAGGCGAGAGGCAAGGTGCAAAGTCGAAAAGGCAGAAGGGGAATCCAAAATCCAGAATAAACGAGGTACGGGGAAAAATGCCAGGTAGAGCTCTCAAGGAGTAGACTCAATACCGAGCAGTGGGAAGCAGGTGAACATGGTTTAAATAGCAGTGCGCACCGCACGGTGAGTGTGCGCAGGTGGTTTAACTCGTGCGGCGGCGTTTGTTAATAATCACCCGCTGCTGGGGCTGATTAGCTCGCTTACGATTTGGTCTTGACTGCCTGGTGGTCGTGACACATACTGTACATGAATCACAAATTGCAAATCATCTCTTGTTCCTTTTATTTTATCTTAACACAAATACAGTAAATATTAGTTTGATTTGCTAAGACACTTTCTAACACCCAGTCAATTGCTGTCTCAAATGAAAATGAATAGCAGTTCTCTATAAATAATACTGTATTTATTAGTAAAAGGCTTTTATTTAATTAAAGGTTGAATCCAATACTGGCACAAAATACATAATTGTAATCTACAGCATTTTGACTTTGTGGCGTTATGCATGTTAGATGGTCATATCGAGATATTTTGCATAAATACAATACCTGTTGATCAGTAATTCTCACAGTATGAACCCATGTACTGTATGCTGTTTTCCCTGCAAAGTTCTTGAGTATAAATGATAAAGTGAAGGTTAAAATTCACATATCACAAGAAGTTTGAGATCTCAAGATGGTTTAATTAAGATGTTATTGAAGTTGAAAGAAAAAAAATTACATCCACAAAGGGTGCAATGTCATAAAGATGAGTGCAGTTGCGAGATAATGCAAGGGTTTGAACTATGGCAGTGTCCTGGTGCAATGAGGAAAAAATAAATTAAAACTTCTTTCTTCAAATTCATCATCTTTACTAAAGTTATCCGGTTGATTAATCTCACTTTGTAAAATAGCCTCAATTAAATTAACACCCTCAATAATCTAAGCACAACACCTGCTGGACACTCAACACGCTCTGCCTGCACTTAAATGCAGGTGTGAAATAGGATTAATAACTTTTTTATCAAAAGATTGTTAACGATTGTTTTAGAATTTGTTTCTGTTGTAACGGTTAATACAATGGCAAATATAAATGTGATTCTACATGTATATCACGTTTATCAATTGCAAAGTCATACGTGTGTCGTACCTTGGTGAAAGGGAGGTGGACGTTTTGTTTGCTACTGTGAGAACAGGACAGAAACTTGTGTTGTATGGAATCTTTAAGTTTTTTTTAGCATAGATCATCTTACTTCTTTTTGATAAAAAGAATCCAATTGTACATTTACTCTTCTCATATAAACATTATCATAACCACTCGGTTACCCCAGGTTACATCACAATATGCATTGTTATTATTTTAAGGTTAATTATTTATTTGTTTTGGAACATTACAGGGATGCTGGGAAGCAGATGTATGGGATGTAGGAGGAACAGTGTAATCTACAGACGGTTTATTTTTTATGTAGATAGTCTATTATTGGCTGTATTTTCCCTATTCTTTTTTTTGTGAATAAGCTTTTGTTATTCTTCTTTTCCCTGTATTGTGTCCCTGAGAGACACCCTGAGATAACTGGTGGTCCTAACTGGGTGTTTCCCGCCTTGCACCTGTTATTTTCTGGGATAGGATCTGGCTCCCCCTGTGACTCTCTATTGGATAAAGTGGTTATAAAATGGATGGATAATATTGTTTTTAGTTGAGTTTTTTTAGAAAATCCCCAAATTGTATTACACTCTAACTCTCAGCTTAAAATAAAAAAAAAACATTTTGATGATAAATTGGGCATAGCTGTGTCTTTTAGAATACTCAATATCACTTTTGATCATGATAAGATTATTTATTTCATTCCTCCTTTGAGCAATCTGGAAAGGTACAACCATACTTACAATAATGTCACTCATATTATTTTATCCATATTTAGTTAGAAATTAAATATATTTTACTAGAAAAAGTACAACTCTGCAAAACTCCCACAACACAGCTAACGAGCTTAAAAAATGCTGAAAATTTGAAAACTAAGTGAAGATTTGGCTTTGCTTTTACATAAAAGCATAAACATTTTGTGTATCTAAAACACAACAAAGAAAAAATTAAAACAGAACGTATCATTCCTATGAAAAATGTACCTTCCAGCATATACTGTATAAAGTCAGTTTTATACATAACTGCATTGTCTCAATGTATAGCAGTGGTTTAAAAAGATTACATCAGGTAAGCTTCCTTACATTAAAATGGTTTCTCAATTAAATGCAATGTAGGAAGAATAGATTGTCAAGTAGCTGTGATCAATTCAAAGCACAGGATAAACATTGTCTTTCTGCATCGGCTTTGCTGAAGGGATCTTTTAGGTCAACAGTCATGGAAGAAACTGAGTCTTGTGTTAGCAAAGGTAAAAGACAACAAGGTAGACACCTTGAGGAAGCTGTGTTTGCTTCAAACACTGTCAAAGTGTCCAATGTGTTCTACTTCAGATTGCATTTTTGCTTCTTTATATTAGCAAGAGAAAGGTTAAGGGATGTGCATAAAGCTAGTTTAACAACTTACGTTATTCATCACTATCTCAATCAATTCAATCTATTGCATTTATGAAGAAAAAAACAAAAATGTGTCTTGGATGCACATGAACTCAACAACTCTTGCTCATGTTACCGATAGGGCCCTCACCCCAGCCAAAAACAGCCCACGACACATCAACTCATTTAGGAACTCCCGGTCTCAAAATCACATTCCTCTGGTGCTTCCCTACCGCCCTAACACAATTTTTTACCCCCAGGATCATTATTAACAACTACGATCTCTCCATTGGTACCCTTTTTTCCGGCCGCCCAATCATCTCTTACTGCCAACCACCCAATCTATGTAAACTTCTTGTTCACAGCTCTTTTGACTGCACTCAGGAATCATCCCCACCAAGCACCTACCCTTGCAACAGAACTCTGCATCACCTGCAAATATATATCTTAACAACACACTCATTTAGGGCTCCTCAGGTCAATTCCAGATCACCCAGACGACATCCTGTATCTTTAGCAACCTCATTTACTGTATCTCTTGCAAAAAATGCCCAGCTATCTATGTTGGGGAAACCAGAAGGAGACTAGGAGACCACTTTATGTCAGGGCTGTGAAGATTAAAGATTTCTCCGAGCCCATAGTTTGTCATTTCACCTCAGACAGTCATGATCACACTGATCTCTCTGTCTCTGCTCTCAAAGAAGAGTTTCTCAACTCCTATAGCAGAAAGGCAACAGAAACAAAACTCATCCTGAAACTAGGTTCACACCTTCCCCCTTCTCTCATTGACAGACTTATTTTCATGTACAGATGCAGCCATTCAAAATGTGCGGTACAAACCCGTGGTACGGTAAACTACCCACCAGCCACCGCAGGGCACCGCGGTAAGTGATTGGCTGGCCAAAATGACCGACAGGGGCACTCGTGGTGCATTGGTTGGTAGTGAAAAGATTTCATCATTTAATGTCTTTACTGTGAACACTTTAATCCGCTTAGTTTTTAATATTTATAAGGAATTTTACCAATAAAGGGAAACTTTAGTAGCTGAGCATAAAAAGAGGAGCATAACACATCTGAAGGTCATAAACAATATTAATTTAGGAACATAAACATTACTGTATGTATGTAAACTGTACTGTGTATGGCTGGTCTTGGAAGTTTATAGAAAAAATACACACCAGTCTTCCATTTCTCCCTAAACATTTTAAGCATGAAAGTTTTATGAAATGGTACCCAAATATGCAATTGCTGTATAGAATTAATTTTAATTTTAAAAAATTATTTAACACGAAAATTAAGCTGTTTACATCTTCCGCCTTGGAAAAGTCACCTGTTGCTACCCAATGCAGAAACACAGCCACTAACTAGCAAAGAGAGGACATTAGCTAGCCAATATGACAAAGAAATAAATTATTATTTTGTTTAGTTTTTTGCACATTTTTTTTTCTTATAAAATAGACTTTATTCCGAAAAAAAAACACATCTCAAAAAGAAACATCTCACACATTATCACTCCACATAATTAAACCAACGGCGGAACGGCGGTGATTGTCCGTTATCAATCCTTGCAAGGGTGGGCGGATTTGCGCTATTATGAGAGTCCTTCCAAACCCTACCGCTTGCTGTAAACCATTAATCCCTTTACAGGGTCCATAGGCCTTTCCAGCACTCCTTTGCCGTGGGGAAACCCCATTTAGCAACGTCGCGCTTCATCCTCCTCCTGAGGTCCGCCAGGATCCTCTCCTCCAGCTCTCTCGCTCCCCACTCGATGTTGTGCCGGATGAGATTGTTCCTCGCGTCCCACAGGCCTTTCTTTGTGAGGGACAGCAGCAGCCACAACAGGAACTGCGTCCCCCTGTCCAGTCCGGTAGGTGCCAGCCCCAGCAGAACGTACTGGTAACTGAGCACCGCACCCATCCCCAGGAGTTTCATGGTGTTGTCCATTCTGTCCCACACCGCCTTGGCAAAGGGGCAGCTCCAGAACACGTGCTCCTGAGTCTCCTCGACGAAACACGTGTCCCAGGGGCAATGCGTGTTCCTGGTAAGCGAGTGTCTGTAGAGGACCTCTCTGGTAGCCAGTCTCTTGTGTACGGCCATCCAGTTGAGGTCCTTCAGTTCGTTGTCCAGTTCTTTAGGCTGCGTCCTTTCCCAGACTTGTCTGGGAACTCGCAGCCTTTCGTCGGCGACCAGATGCCCCCTCACCTCTTTGTACAGACCTCCTGCTCCACTTGACAGCGTGGGTGTAGAACTTTGGTCGCCTCTCTGCCTTTGGCCCAGTGTTTGACCACTGGACCAAGTGCCTCATCGGGATGGAGAGCCACAGCCTGACAAAGTACTGGTACTTGTGGCCGATGGGCTCCCGCAGCGCCTGACAGAGGTTGCAGTAAAAGATGCAGTCGAGTTTCAGGGGGAAATGTGGGACATCTCGACCCCCTTCCTCGACCAGCTGACACATCTGGTTTCTCGTGATGTACTCGTACCTGCCGCCCCAGACGAAGCCGAAGATCATCCCTTGCAGCGCTCGTCTGAGTCTGGCCGGCAGCGGGTACACCACCGCCAGGTACACCAAATCTGGCAGGACGTCTGCTTTCAACACCATCACTTTCCCTGTGTAGGACAGCGACGGCGTTTTCCACAGACCCAGCTTGGCGTTCACCCTGGCTATCCTCTCAGTCCAGTTGTTGGTGTCGTTGTCCTGGCTCTGGAAGGAAACCCCCAGTATTCTGAGGGGCTCTGTGCAGAGCTCGAGACCCTCCGGCGCCGTCGTCCTGTGCTTCCAGGGTCCGAAGAACCTCAGTTTGCTCTTTCGACGATTGAGCTTCAACCCCGAGGCTCTGGAGTATTGCTCCATGACCTGCAGGGCCGACCTCAGGAACAGCGTCGTGTCGTCGGCGTACTGGGAGATCTTCAGGGTTTCCCCCGTGCCTCCCGGTATCTCCAGCCCGTCGATGACGGGGTCCCGTCTCACCGCCTCTGCTAAGGGCTCTGTGAAGAGAACATAGAGAAGGGGTGAAAGGGGGCAGCCCTGTCGTACTCCGGATTCCTGGGGAATGAAATCCCCCAGGTTTCCGTTCACGTTCACTCTGCTGCCCACGTCAGAGTACAGAATCTGAATCCAGCGGCTGAAACTCTCTCCGAAACCGAAGCGTTCCAGCACCCTGAACAGATAGCTGTGGTTCACTCTGTCGAAGGCTTTCTCCTGGTCCAGGCTGACCACCATCATGGGCACGTTCCGGTCCTCGGCCCAGGCGATGGCGTCTCTGGTCAGCTGGAGGTTTCAGCTGACAGATCGCCCCTCCACCCCACACGTCTGGTCGCTCTGGATGATGTGGGGGAGGGCGGTTCTCAGTCTGCTGGTCAGGAGCTTCGACAGGATCTTTACGTCCACGCAGAGCATCGTGATCAGTTTTTGAGGTCGGCGGCGTCTCCTCCCTTGAAGAGCAGGGAGATGACGCCCTCCCTCATGGTGTCTCCGAGTTTCCCCCGGTGGAAGATCTCCTGCGCCACTTCCACCAGATCTGCCGCCAGGGTGTCCCAGAAGCAGGTGTAGAATTCCTTGGGGAGTCCGTCCGGCCCCGGCACCTTGCCATTCTCCATGGACAAGAGCACCGCCTTCAGCTCCTCGGCCGTGATCGGACCCTCCAAGTCCTCCCTCACCTCCTCCGGTACTCGTGCCGTCAGCCCCTCCAGAAAAGCATCGCCTGCCTCCACCTCCGTCTGCTTTTCTGAAAAGAGCTCCATGTAGAAAGCGGTGGCCACCTCTACTTTGTCGCTCTCGTCCAGCACTTCCTCTCCATCTCCCCGTCTCAGGCTGTGGATCACCCTCTTTTTCTGGGCTCCCCGGACCTGGTTGAAGAAATAGGAGGAACAGGTTTCATTATTTTTATAATGCTCCCTTTGTGCCTTGACCAGGAAAGCCTTGGCTTTCTCCGTGTGCAGTCTGCGGAGCCTCTCCTTCAGGTCCTGTGCCCGGGCTGAATTGAAGGCTCCTCCCCCGTTAGCCGAGCTGTACTCCTCCTCGAGTTGCCTCTGGAGTCGTGCAGCTTCCCTCCTCTCCCTGGCCGCCTTCCGTCTGCAGTACGTCTGCGCCAGGGTTCGGGTCCTGTCCTTCACCGACTCCCACCATTCCACCACGGAGCTGTAGCCGTCTCTCAGATCGCCCCAGCTCGCGTAGTCTTTCCGGAACAGTGCCCTGAAGTCGTCTTCCTCCAGTATCTCCTGGTTCAGCTTCCAGTACCCACGACCGAATGCCGGCAGGCCGGTGTTAGCCACCACCGTCAAGCGCTCGTGGTCGGAATACCACGCCGGGGACACCGTCGCCGACTCCAGGGAGCAGGTCGTGTGCAGGAAGATGTAGTCCAGGCGGCTGCACACTCCCCGGGAGTTTTTCCAGGTCGTTCCGGCGTCGTTAGGGCGGCACCGTCTGAAGCCGTCTACTAGGGAGAACTGCCTGAGTAGCGACTCCAGCTCTGCCGAGCTAGCGTCGCTCCCCTTCTCCCGGTCGACGTTGAAGTCCCCGCCGAGCACCACCAGTCTGTTAGTGGTGCAGCAGCTGGCCAGGTCAGCAAACACTTCCTTCCGGATAGAGGGTTCCGTTGGAGCATAGACGTTAATCGCTCTCAACTTCTGCCCCCTCCAGTCGATGTCTGCGACCAGGATCCGGCCCTGCACCACCGAGAAGGAGGAAACCAGCGTCATCTCTGGGTTTCCGAGGAGGATTCCCACTCCGGAAGAGTGGACCCCTCCTACGCTCCAGCATGATTCTCCCTTCGTCCATTCCCTGGCGAATGTCAGCTTGTCGCATTCATCCTTCAGGTGGACCTCCTGTAAGAAACAAACTGAGAAAGACTTTGAGGCCAGATCATGAAAGACTCCCCGTCTTTTCACCGGGTCTCTCAGCCCTCTCACGTTGGTTGTTAGGAAGGTTAGTTTCACAGTCATGATTAAAACTAGTGAAAGTTAAACCTCCTCTCTGTACTTATAGTAGAAACTTGGGAGTCTACATCTGGGCACTGTTTAGCCTAGATGTAACACCTCTCGTTCGGGTCCTGGGGGGAATATGCTGGGCTCCGAAATAATCCTCGTCGTCCTCGAGGATACTCTCTGCCACTGCTTCGGGAAGACTCCTTTCTTCCCTTTCTCTGGGAGTTTCGGGGGCCTCCAGTTGCTCCTGGGCCTCGGGGGAGGGGGGCTCCAATTCCTGGGCTGCCTCTACCTGTTGTTCCTGGGCCTCGGGGGAGGGGGTTACCTCTTCCTGGGCTGCCTCCTCCTTTTGTCCGTGGGTCTCGGGGGAGGGGGGTTCCGTTTCCTGAAGCACCTCCTCCGGTTGTTCCTGGGCCTGGAAGGAAGAATGTTCCGTTTCCTCTAGGACGAGGAAATGGTTTTCCCTTACCACTCTCTTTTTCTGTCCTTCCGAAGGTGGATCTGCCCTGGGTCTCTTCTCCCGCTTTCGCTTTCCCTTTTTGCTGGGAGTTATCCAGGGCCCTTCCTCCGGTCGGCCATCTTGTCCCTCTTCCTGGCGGCCATCTTGTGGCACCGATGCGGCTGGGGGTGTGGCCTCGGCAGTTTCGGGTCTCAGCGGGGGAGGTGTGGGTTCTTTGTTCTCAGCCCTCTCTCTTTGTCTGGAGACTGGTTTCTGCCTGCCGGCTTCCACCACCTGCGCAAACGAAGGTTTGCTTACCTTGCATTGGCAAAGGAGGTGTCCCTCGGCGCTGCATCCGTCGCACTTTTTGGCTGCCTGGCAGGTTTTTGCCAGGTGCCCGTCCTCATTGCAGTTGTGACATCTGATGTCACATGTGTTTGTCTTGTGGCCGGACCGTCTGCACTTGCTGCAAAAATCCGGCATCCTGGGGTAGTAGAGGTACCCCCTGTCGGCTCCAATGTTGAAGCGAGCCGGGGGGTGCTGGAAACCGTCAACGCCCTCTGGGTCTTCCTTGAGGAGGACTCGGTACTGGCGTTTGCCGTACCAGACGCCTTCGTCCCTGACCTCTGTCGGTTTTCCCACCACGGTTACATACCTCCCTAGGTACGCTGTTACCCGTTCCGCTGGTACGTAGGGATTGTATGTGCAAACCGTAATGGTCCTCTGGTTCGTCTTCCTCATAGGCTCCGACCTGAAATCAGAGAAACCAGGGTGCTTACCTTTCTCCCTGATCAGTCTCGTTGCCTTTTCGTACGCCGCGTCCGTGGCCATGTAGGCCTCCATATATCTCTCTGCCTTGTTGTCCTGGAGGCAGTAGAGATCTCCGGCCACCAACTGCAAGATCCTTCGCAGGAAGGTTATAAAGAAGGCCTTTGCAGTCGGCATCGGCTCCGTCTTCTTTGTCCAGTGGAACCGGATCAAAGTCCTCTTGTCTGCCATCTCTGAGGGAGAAAAAGGGAAAAAAAGGAGGGAAAGAGAGAGAGCAAAAGGAGCAGCGAGGGAGCCCTGGCCTTTGTCCTTGTGGGCAAAGCCCAGCTAGGTGCAGGCGCAGGAGGAGAGAGAGAGAGGAGAGCGGAAAGTGCTTCCGGGTCTCAAGGAAGAAAGCAAGCACCGCGGGCAGGCCACGTGTACCGGCTCCCAGCCAAGAGGCCAAGGAGGCAGAGGGAGAGAGAGAGAGCGAGAGAGAGAGGGAGCGGATAGCGCTTCCGAGTCTCGAGGTGGAAAGCAAGCACCGCGGGCAGGCCACGTGTACCTACTCCCAGCCAAGAGGCCAAGGAGGCAGAGGGAGAGAGAGAGAGCGAGAGAGAGAGGGAGCGGATAGCGCTTCCGAGTCTTGAGGAAGAAAGCAAGCACCGCGGGCAGGCCACGTGTACCCACTTCCAGCCAAGAGGCCGAAGAGGCGGAGCAAGAGAAAGGGGGAGGGGAGAGGAGATGAGAGAGCAGAGAGAGAGAACGTTGCTGCCGGATCCCACCCAGCTCAGCTGCTGCTTGGCCTTAACCCCCTAGGCTCAACCTAGAGCGATACCAGCTCAAGCACTCTTCAGAATCTTCGATCGCCTTCTAGACCTTTGGAAAGACAAGAACTGCGGGCATGCCACTTGAACTTGATCTTAGCCAAAAGGCCGAGAATGGCCAATTTTCAACATAAAGCATTACACAAAATCAATACCTCAACATGTAACTCCACATTTCCAAATATACCTAATTTCCATAGCCCCTATGCAAAACCAACATCCCTCCCCTGTTCTCTCTCTCCAATGGCGTTTGTAATCATTTTTATTTTTAAATAAATTTTAGCAAAGTCATGTATTTTAAAAATCTTAAGATTTCTATATTTATGTCTTTATTTAGTTGTTTCATTAGTGACAAAGGCTAAACGTTCTTGGAAAAATGTTGTTTATGTAAACCATGTTTGCTATTAATTCATTTAGGGCTAGAATATGTTCATTATCTTCCAATAAAAGAAGGGTTCTTTTCGCCGTAGTCAAGTTGACATTAGAAGCTTGCCACGCCCGGACTGTTACACCAATGCATTAGCATGTTAAAGCGATTTCATTGAGGAACCTAGCTTTCTTACCTAGTAAGTACTGTACTTATTGGATTTTTGAAGGGGGGAGGTGTCTTTCGCTGGAAATCTCGCCCCCTTCTATTTTGAAAATACCTGTGAAACCGGTTTAATTCGTCACAGCCAGCACTCCTGCAGAGAGGGGGTTGTATTTGCAGTGCATCGGTAATACAGTAGATGGGAAAGCCAGAGCCGACTGCTACGCCGCCACGTGTTATGCTCTTCGTTAATGTCTAAGCTGGAACACATCATTATATCTCATTTTGTATTTCTTAAAAAAAAAGGTTTGCCCAGCCTAACAGTATTGTGGTTATTGTTTTTATCCTGTGAAGCGCTTTGAGGAGCCACCTTTAAAGGCGCCATATACAATAAAGTTCATTATTATTACTATTGTTAATTTGCTGGACAGAGAGGTGAACATTATTACACAGAAGACAAAGATAGCGATTTATGTTGCATTGTGCATTGTGCTGCTGTAATACAGTTTTAAATAATTTAAAGTCTAAACAGTATCAGCTTTATTTATGGGTTTTTAATAAAGGCGATTTAAACGCGATTTAAATCAATATAAATGTTTATATTGTAACACATAGGTGACTATTCATTGTTATTAAAATGACTTAAATTAGATCATGTTGTGATATTTAGAAATATACATTTGTTTGGTGCGAGTGAAGTTTTATTTAATCTCTGAGCCATACTGATTCTTATGGAAGCCAGTTTCCGCCAGTGAGTAAAAAAAAACACACTATGGTATTCTCTCCGATGCAGTGCAGTTAAAAACATATCTCTGATGCTGTTCCTAAATGAATATCGTTTATGACCATCGGACGCTTTATGCTCCTTTTCTTTTTTCCAGTGGATTGAACAGGGAGAGGCATTTCATGATGTTCTTTTCACTGATGAAACAACAGTGGCTCTGGAACAGTTTTCAACCATGTCGTTTTATAAAAAGGGGAGATATGTACGCATTACTGAAGCTAAAAGTTTAGCCTTTGTCACTAATGTTACCACTAAATAAAGACATATAGAAATCCCTACGTTACAGACTGTATATGGCTGGTATTGGTAGTTCAAAGAAAAAATACACACCAGTATTCCACTTTCTCCCTAAACATTTTAAGCATCAGAGTCTTACATGTGGTTATTTCGGAAACGTTTGTACGTGCTCCTTCAGACCATGTTACTGTTTACTGTTACTGACCATATTATGTTTAAATGCCTGTGGGCACTTTTCCTGTCCGTGGGGGGTGGACCGTCTTTCATTAGAAGCTTAGTCTGTTCTACTCTGAGAATGTAGAGGGGGTGGAAAGTGCCCGCGGTCATTTAATTAGTATTAAAAGTCGCACTGATTCCCTCACAACTCTAGGAGGTTTCGTGAAAATGCTACAGGCGTGCCAAAATAGTTTTCTTTAAACTCAAGGTGACTTTACCGCGGTTTTCATTTTCAGATTGTGAATCAAAAAGGCATTTAATTAAACATGCGATTGTGATTTTAATCAATTACTGTATTGATTGAAACACACATTCTGTACAGATACAGTACAGTCACATTCTCCTGTCGTCCAGTGGTGTAAAACAAATTAGCAGGTGATTGAGATAACAATGCACCGCCCACTGAGTGGAATGTTCTCATTTGTTGTAAATTGTAAAAAGAGGTGATAATTCTTAATAATTCCGTGTCGCATTAACTAACCTCTTCAGTTTATTCTGCCAGACAGTACATGAATATAATTATATCATTATTAATTTGTTTAGATACGCAATTCCATATTATATTCCCTGTTAATCAAATTCTAAAAGTATGCATTTGTTAGATAACAAGCGAATTCACAGAAAAGGTTAAAAGACTATCACTTTTCACAAAGTATATGATCCCAATATAAGTCTAAATCCTAATATAAGTCTAAACAGTATCAGCTTTATTTACGGTTTGCAATTTAAAAAAAGTCAAAAACCGCACTCAAAATGCAATTTAGAGCTTTCTGGCAAGAGGAGACACCCAAATTAATTATGTAACATGCCACTGTTTGTGCATGAACAAAGTTATACTGCTATTTTCCTTAGATACGCGATTAAAAATAAATAATTTTTTGAATCCCAGGTGGAACACAATCCATAAGAATCAGCGCTTTTATATATCGCCTTTAAAGGTGGCTTCTCAAAACGCTTTACAGGATAAAAACAACAAGAACAGCAACAACAACAATATTGTATTTCATTGCACTTTGAAAACCAAGTAATAACTTAACTATATGTGCAAACGTTTTATGATATGGCTGTTGTGAATGTCTGTGGAGTCTTATTTGCCTGTCTGTCCTGGCTCTCTCGCTCGCCCTACCCCCCTCTCTCCCTCAATTTAATTCAATTCAAGGTGCTTTATTAGCATGACAGATGGGTACAATCAGTGTTGGGTATTTACTTTGCTTTGAGATACCACTTTTAAAGGTGATATATAAAATCAAGGCTTTAACTTGCTTTAACTCCACAAGTCTGAGTTCTTGTGTCTGTCCTATCCGAACCCGAAAGTATTAAAATATGTATCTTTATAGCAGGTGGTGTACAGCTTTTTAGTATAGATTACACTTTTATAAAATGTATTTAAAAAATAAAAACGATTACAATCTCATCTTCCCACATTTGATCCCAAGATCCCAAGAAAAATAAATCTAAACGTTATGCTGAAAGTTGATTAAGATACTTAGAAGACAAAGATGTCAATTTATGTTGCATCTGTCTGATTGTGAATCAAAAAACACATATATTTAAACCTGTGTTTGCGATTTAAATCAAAACGTGATTTAAATCAATATAAATGTTTATATCGTAACCCTTAGGTGACTATTCATTGTTATTAAAGTGACTTAAATTCGATCATGTTGTGATATTTAGAAATATAAATTTGTTTGGTGCGAGTGAGGTTTTATTTAATCTCTGACTCAGGGAAACGTTTCATTTTTTCAAAGAAATGTTTGTTAAAAAAAGTCATGGCTCCAGCAGGATTTGATCACAGACCGTGTGATGTGGGAGTCAGGAACCTAACCCACAGTGCCACCGGCAAGGTCACATGCAGAGTGCTGAAAAAGCACTACAGAAACATTATCAACAGACAATGTACAGCGTGTACTATTCTGAATATAATTATATCGTTATTAATTTCTTTAGATACGCGATTCCATAATTTTAATCAAATTCTAAAAGTATGCTTGTTGACTCCGGTATCACGTTAGTTAAAGACTTCGATGCTTAAAATGTTTAGGGAGAAATGGAATACTGGTGTGTATGTTTTCATTAAAGTACCGAGACCAGCCATATACTGTATGTTTAAGTTCCAAAATTAATATCGTTTATGGGCTTCACACGCGTTACAGTATGCTCCTATTCTTTTTATGCTCAGTTACTAAGATTTCACTTCAGTGGTAAAATTCCATATAAATATTCAATGCTTAAACGGGCACAGTAAGGACATTAAATATACATATACATACTGTATACAGTACAGTTTGCATACTGTAATATGTTTATGTTCCTAAATCAATCTCTTTTATGAGCATGTGAAAGGCATGGTGAATCGATTCTCAAAAATTACTGTACTTTGCATGATTGGAAACAAGGTCATTCAATATTAATACTATTAGTAATATCTTCGTTAAAGACTTTGATGGCGACAGTTCAAACATGAGAGGTTGACCTTTATTAGCTCCACCTTGCGGAAATTCCAGATACTATTATTTTACTTGCGGTATTATAGGAGAATTTATGGTAACTCACGGTAGACTGCGTAAAGTGCACTGCAAAATAATGCAGTATCACCCGCTCATTTTGAATGGCTGCATCTGTAATCTTCCCTATTCTCATGCAGGTTTCAACTTCACACCTTTCTTCAGCCCTCTCCACTTTGCACCACCTGTGGCCTTCCTACCTTTCCTCTCTCCTGCCTCCTCCCCTCTCCCAGTTTTTGTTCTTCTGTGCTATTTAATCTTTGCTGTCTGCCCTGTGTTTCTCACACCTGAAGATGGTTCCACAGCCAAATCGTTGTGTTTTCTGTCTTCCCTTTTCAGCATGGAATAAACCTATTACTTATTCCTTTGCAGAGCACGCATGCTGACACACCTACGCACCTGAAGCAACTCTTGCTGATTCTGCTTATGTCCCTTAGGTTATAAACAAAATCATGCAGATGCAGGGGCAATGATTTAGATTAATATAAGTCATAATATGGGATTCAAGACAGCCACCAAAAAATTGTTACAATAATTGCATGCAATGCATTATTACAACAGCTTAAAATATCATAATAAAATACAGAATGAAGACCTGTTGATCCAAACTCTAAAATGATTTTTCCCTCAATGACACATTATTTTTTATTCTTCATCAACTATATCAATTACCAAACTTGTAATGTATTATTACAAGAAATCAGGAGAAATAAAGAAACCAAACATCATGTACTGTAAGAAACTGCAATATTTAAATGGTTAAAAATGTTTTTATCATATTAGCATGTTCCACTTTATACAAACGTAATGAGTGAAAAGGGAGGTTTACACATGTTTATACATTTCTTTATTCATGTAATGACATGTGGAGTCTCGATAAGGGAAAGACAGCCTATCCAAGTTCATCTGTTTGGCAGCTGCAAGCAGCTGGTGTGACTGGAACAGGTGAGTGTGGAAACTAACTGATTGAAAACATAGTCTCCTGCAGCCTCTAAAATATGACGGAACACATTAGGTATAGAGTGGTTGACAGTTGTAGACCATGTGGCCATAATAGAGAGGAAACAAATACTCCTTAGGTACATGAAGTAGTGTTATGACCACCATCCTGTGGCATCTTTCAACCCGCGGTTCTGTGCAGCAACCAGAACATTCTCACAAGGGTTCAGTTTTCCATGGCTTACTGCTGTGACCAGACCTTCTTTCAGCCCTTCCTTATAACCACCAATAACCAATTATTCCATCATCTCTTTTATTCTTTAGATTCTGGAAACATCTTTCCAGTGGTACTTCATCATTCACCTTTCTTCCCCTAGCAGTGCTGCCTTCAGTTCACACTGCTCCACCACGCTCCCCCCGATTATTCATTGACCTGTGCATTTGCTGTTTTGTCTTCCCTGGAACTCCAGACCTCTCATTGGCTAACCATATCTTAGCCACTACCTGGCTCTATTCCGGGGAAGCCTCCGACCTGGAGCCCCTGCTCCGGAATACTGCTTTCTGATTCACTACAGAAACAGCTACCATCCAGTGCAGTTTCCAGCACCTGTTCCAGTGACTGACCATCTAAAAACTCATGTACAAAAAGCATGAAAGTCTGCCACATAGGCTTCACTGCACTCTTTTTCCACCGGACAATTTATTCTATTCAGTATAATGGAATCAAACATATATTTGACAAATAAACATTATTTTGATAGAGTATTGTTTTTAAAAAGAGGTTTAAAAAAATAAACTAAACAAAGCTATGTGAACAGATGCCAAAAATTAGTAAGTATATCCTAGATAAAATCAAAACTTCAAACCATCTTCCAAATACAATGTCACCTGTGGATTTACTAACTACAAAAAGCTTAGAGACAAGCAGGAAAATTTGATCAATTATCATGTCACGAAATCACAGCTGCAAGATGGATCATAGTTTTGGTTTTGTTTTCTGTTTAGTTTTCAAAAATATATTTTGATAGGAATAAACACAAGTCACATCTTCCATTTTTTGGAAGTTTTGGTTTAATCTTTACTGATGAACAATTTTTAAGCATTTATTCTTCCTTTAAATAAGGAAATTCTGCACATTTCTTAGAGTGGCATAGACATCTTTGTTACCAAAATCACTAAGAATTGATAATAGGGTTATGTCAAGCCATGCAACCCATAACATACACAAGTCTTTCAAGGCTACAAACTGTGAGAAAATCCCCATTCTAATTAGTGCCTGTCTGATAGGAATCTGACTAATTGACTGTCCTGAGAAAATGGACTGTGATTCCTAACTGACCAACCAATCAATGCATAAGAGTTTTTCATTTTACATTATTTTCAATTTCCATTTTTCTAAATACATTTAAAAGGTCAGGAACTGTCACATCCGAAAATACAATAAGTGCTGTTCATTGTCCTTTGTCTTGCCCCCAATACAAGTGGTCAGCATTTTCTGCTTTGAAGACAAATACCCAATGCTTTCTGATGAAGAATGAAAAAAGTGAAGCTACAGGGAAACATAAAATAAATATTATTTTTGTTTTTCTGATCTCTGGAGAACTATTAATGTGTGACCATACAGTATTAGTTCTTCAAACTGTGCAATTGATCTTGCAACAACTAGGTGCATTAATGTGGCATAAAGATCAATATCTAATTGGAATCAAATCTTTGAATTTTTCAAACTATAGATACAACCCTAAAAATTGTTGCAATTTTATTCAACAGTCATTGCAAAATAGTCATTGACAATTAATGTTTGCAGACAGACTTTTACTGACTTCTTAAAGAAAGACACATACTGTTCCTTATCCTACTGAGACAGCATGTTCTTTTCAGCATGCTATGATGTCACTCATTAGGAGTCCTGGTATCCCACAAGTATGTTATTTTCCTATTAGCTACACTACAGTTTGCAGGCACAGGAAAAGGGCTTTTGATGGGATCTTAGTGTCCATGCCTAACAGATTAATCCAGAAAATCCATAATAATAATACAAATTATAATGATACAATAAAAATAAACAACAATAATAAAACTTATTATTATTATTATTATTATTATTATTATTATTATTATTATTATTATTATTATTATTATTATTATTGGAGAGTGGGGGGCGTCTAATTTTTAATGTAATTTTTCACCCCTTCCTTAATCAAGTGCCTTCTCTTAAGGAGTCAGTCATTAATTCTGTCTTGAAGCTTTCCTGAAGCAGGTGCAATAGTGGATCCTTAAGCAGATCCCCAAAGGTGCAATAAAATTATTTTGGTAGCACTTCAGTGCCAGGGGCTTTCCCCTTCTATGAGCTTTCCATTTCCTGCCTCAGCTCTTCTACTTGCAAAATCTCAAGCAAAACCCTATCTTTTTCACTCAACATGTTTTCAGGTTTAGAGGTAAAAAAATGAATTTGTTCATCCTTCACCTCTGTAGAGCTACAGTATACAGTTTTGAGTAGAAGTTGTTCATAAAGGAAAGGATAGCACTAGGGTCTGTCCTCTCTCTCTCCTCGTCTACTAAAACTCTATCACAGACTGAGCCCACCACTTTTCAGAGAAAAAAAATCTGTTTCTTCCAAGAAAAGTAGAAACTCTATTTCTTAAGAGAACACCTCGACTACTTTTTTCCACTGGAAGTATTTTTTTAAAAGGGTGATATCCTCGAGCACATCAAAACCACTGTGCAGCACTGTGTAGAAACACTGCAACTACCAGGCTAGCATTGTTCTCTGACAGCTGTATTCCTCCCCTCAGCCATGAAAAAGGCCCTTGTCCTCACCTCCTCCCACCACTCTCCTACTGACATATACAGGGATTGCAAGGACAGCCACTGTGTCAGTTTCTCCTTCTAGTGGAATACTTTACTCTCGTTCACTAACATTTTGGTGTTTAACTTTTAGAGGCCTGGGCTAAAGAAAGTCTCACCCTGAAGTTAAGTTCCACTCTGTATCCTAAGGCCTGATGATCCGAGAAGAAGACTGAAGAGTGACCCCAACAACCTAAACTCTTTCCAATACAAAACAATAAAGTGCTATTCCTCCCTGACCATGTATATCCTGCTGTTTTGGGATATATGCATCTATATGCACCTGAGTTTAACTGTGTTTTGCAGGGCCGTTTAGCTGGAATCTAATTTTATCTGAGAGCTAAACTGTCTTTCTATGTGTTCTAAGATACAATTTAAATCTCCTTTCACTATCACATCTGTGCTATATAACAATAGGGGAGAGAGAGCCTTGAGTAGCCCCACCCTTCCTCCTATGTCAGTAGGACAATACACATTGATTGGAAGCAAGTTAATGGTCCCCCATTCACCAACCACACACAATAACCTGCCATCTATAAGCCTTTGAATACTTTTCAATTTGAAGGTCCATCCTTTAAAAAGAATGGCCACTCCAGAGACTTTGCTGTTAATGTCCGCTGACAAACAGAAGGCCTTTTATCCCACCTATCTTCACAGTGTATATACTTATCTTGATAGGCTAAAGCACACTCCTGCAACATCAACACATTTTCCTCTCTTTGCTGGAGGTAATCAAAGACAGACTGGCATTTAAGTCTGTCGTTTATACCTCTGGTGTTGAGAGAAACTACACTTAACCATAAGGAAATAAAACCAGACAGTATAAACAACATTTCTCATCTGTCTCAGCAGTTACCTTCTTCTTTTTCTTCGTGCCTATTTCTTGCCTGCCATCCTCTGAATAACCTTTAACCAGGGTGGTAGTACTACAGGCTTTCATGCAGTCCGTTTCAAGGAAGGAGGTAGAGGCAGGGGTAGGGGGTTTCCAGCTGCCCTCTGTCACTGTGTTCTCCCACCTCCTCACCAGAGTCATTTTTCCTGTTCCTCAAGTCTGTTTCCTGTGGGCACTGAAGGCAATGGAACATACAGTATGCATCTCAATCAATGCAGTAGTCTCCTCTTTCCCCTCACACACCAGCTACTGAAGATCATTTGAATGGACGGAGGAGAGCAGGGCATCTGTTGCAATTTGAGTCCGTGAAGAGCAATTCCCCTGAAACCTGCGCGTCCACGCTAGCCCCACCCATAGTGAAACTGGCTCTGGATCTGAAGAGCAGGAGTGGGAAAGGGTTCCTCGTTTTACTTTGGCGTATTTAAACCCTGGTGATTCTCCGGTGTGGTCTATGGTTTTGGGTGTGTGGTGGATTTTCCACCACAGCTGCTACAGCAGAACTGATCCTGGCTGATGGCCGACAATATTTTTCTAACAACAGTTTCTTGTTAAACATGCGCTGCCTCCTCCTGTTTCATTTTGAGTTTGTTGGAGGAGGCATGAGGGCAGTCCTTAAAAAAACATTCCTGCTGAGATAAATTGCACATGGGAGGCATAAAACAATCAGAGGCAAAATATCGGTGTTTGCTGCGGGTCTTGTAAAATTTCACCGTGCAAGATGATGCCACAGTCCCATATAAAAAAATGTATTCGCTACAGGCACCCAGCTGGATTATAGAGGGCAGGTGCCTCAAACCTCCATTGACTTTCTCCGGTAGCAAGCAAACCTCAAAATTCCTTGCTTCTGTGTTTATTCCATCAGCGTCTCTGACCTTAGTTCTCTGAATGACTGTGCAATACTGCCTAAACTAAGTGTGAAATACCTCCATCTTTGTAAGCTCAGAGAACATAAGAACATGTGAAGTTTTTCACTCTCTGTGTGTCAGAGGCTGAATCTGAATCTTCCCAAGGGCCTGAACTTTCCCTTTTTGCACTTCAAACACCTCCATACATTTTTCAAACAAAGGATACGTAGTAAATATGACTTCAATGTTTTTCTGACCTGGGAGTGCGGAGATGAAATCCAGTTGCCGAGGTTTAAAGCCAAGCTCTTTCTGCAGCACTTGTCTGCTGAATTGCACTTGGTCCATCTAGTTATCCAATATTGGGCAAAGATACTTTGGCTCAGAAGAGCAAAAGACAAGTAAATAAAACATACGTGGCACAAACTGAAAAGGGGTGGCACAAACTAAAAATGTGGACATGCAAATTAAAAAGTGTGGAAAGACATTCTAGAAAAGTGTCGTAGACCAAGTTCAAAGGTGAGGACCCCTAATCTTACAAAATGTAGATATGCAAATTAAAAGGCTTGACATGCAAACTAAAAAACATACATTGACGTACTTTCTATAAAGTGGTGAAACGCCACAGTTTACAATATAAAAGTATGCTGGAACTAGGAGGGGATTTGACTGTGATGTAATGGGTAAAATGCATCTGGTTGGAGGAACAATAATTCAGTTACTTTATCAATCTCCAACTTCCTGGTTTAGCCAGATCAGACACATGAGGCGAGTTTGCTTATTCTGTAGTTGAGTAATAGAAAAAAATCTAAGCAGTAGCACACTCTTCGATAATATTAGATAGTTAAGAACAGTTGGCAGTAGTAGCACATACTGTAGATATTGTGATTGTTGATTGTAGCAAGGAAGGGTTGCTAGAGATGATTAATTCCTGTATAAAAAGTAAAATATTGCACAGCAACAGATATTGATTTCAGCATCTGGCTTATTATACCCTACAACTGTCCATATACAGTACAATCTTACCATTTTTATTTTGTGCATACACTTCATTTGTCAGCTCCCACCCTAAAATTATTTTACTATCTAGAACAAATAAATTGATTGTAGAAAACATGTTTTAACCAGCTTTGAAAAACATATAACAAAAATGTATGAACAAGAACACAAAGCACACATTTTACAAAGATAACATTTTCACTGTGAAAGTAATAAACAGGGACATTAATAACAATAAAAAATGATACACAGGACCTCTGTGACTTCAGAATTATACAGCCATTCAGAATATGTGCTGGATAATGCAGTACATTTTGGTGTTCGCATTGCAGGATACTGCAGGTTTTTAAAAATATAGTTCTCAGACTCCACTAGGCAGTTTCCTAGTTCACCTTTCTCCAGGGCTGGTCCTATCTTTAAGCTATTGTGTAATTTTATAATACTTTTTTTTGTGCAGCAGTAATTTATACATTTACAGTAACTAGACCATAAAAGAAAAACCAGGCAGCAGTTCAAGACAAAATACAAGAATATCATCCACAGTGGTCCTGTACAATATGGCATAGTACAATCCTCTGAATGAAAATATTCCTTAATATTAGGAGACAAGACGAAGCATGCAGAGCAATACTGGATGAGGTGGAATAATCGTCAACACAATAAAGAATGTATTACAAAAAAATATTATTAAAAGTATTATTAAAAATAATGTCTTTTTCCAAACATTTTTGTAGTATGAATCAAGTAGTACATTGGTTCTGAAACTTTTTGGACCAAGTACCACACCTGACCCACCCTCAAACCAAAGCATCCAAGTACCACCTAAAAATCATCTTCTCATAGGAACAACAGAAAATCTCAATGACCAACGTGAGCGTGCGTGCACACACACATATAATAAAAATAGCACTGAGCACTTACCGTTTCAGTAAGAGGGGTGAGCCTGTTTAGTCAAGAAAAGCAGATGTGGATCTATTGGTCAAGCCTTAATACAATTCACAACTTTGACAGCAGAGTCTAACAGATTTTAAATCCTCAAGCATTTTCTTGACTGCCAAGGCTTCGTGGTAGATGCTGCAGTGCGTCCACTTCATATCTGGAGCAACCTCTCTAATTTTTGCAACTACACTGCTGTTTCTGCCTGTCATCGCTCTAGCAATGTCTGTACAATCTCTAGTAGATGCTAATCTCTTTGATAAATTCATTCAGAAGCTGAAATGTGCTGTCCTGTAGTTCTTGTTGGTAGCGGCTTACAGAACAGAAAGACCTCATGGGACATGCTCTCAATTCATATCTAACATAAACAAGCAAATTGGTCAAATCACGACATCTACAGACTCATCTTATTGCAGTGAAAAGCATCTGCTCATCTTAACGCACTCTATCAGCGTACTTTTGACATCATCTGCTTATCAATAATTCTATGAGTGACACCGAATTCACACCAGAAGCGACACATCAGCGCAGCAAAAGCGTAACAAAAAAACAGCAGAAGTTGGACTACCTGTAATAACAACACAGTGTAGTTGATTAAAACCCGACACGAGTGGACAAACAACAGATCTATGTTTATTGTGGCTAAACAACCACAATACTTTACCCGCCAGTGTCATCAGTTAGTTATTGTGCTCGTGACAACAAAGAGAAAAGCTGCACTGTATCAATATACCACTATGGGCCAGCATGATCATACTATTGTTGTAGACTGTGCTTATATAGTTCACAGGGCATAGAAAGTGTGAGTTTTGTGTGACTTGAATGGATCTCTATGGGGTTTATGCTTCACTCATGTGTGCAAGTTGAAAGGAAACGGACGTGAGACGTGCGTCTCGCAGAGCCGGTGTGGATTGAAACATTGGTCATCATGGAAGCATATCTGTTCCATGAGTCAGACATGAGATGGACAACTAATAAATGCTTTAGAAAAGCTTTCATTGTGAATTAGCCTTGACTGTGTCATTCGAAAGGGGCAGCAGGTCGGGCTGTTTGCAACTTTTTCTCTACAATTAATACGTCAGCTTTTTTTCCAATGGTAAATAAAGCTCTTCAACTATAGTGTGGGGTTTACGTGCTTTAGCAATCTACAAGCTTGCATTTTTCCCTGTTTTAGGAGTCTGTCTCAGAAGTTAAAAGTTTTTATTTAATGTGCAAGGGAGCGAAACACAGAGATGCTCGGTGTGTTTTTCTCAAATTAACCTAGAGCAGTCTTTAAATATTTTTCTGTTATCTATTACACTTTCCTCTGCTTACAAAATTGGCAGTATTCCAAAATCACGCATATTCTCCTACTTCCCTATTTGCTAAAGATAACTTATTTTAATACAATTGGTCACTTAGGTTCGTAGCACGCATTCCTATACAATGGTATAGAATTACATAGTAGTGTACACTCAAGTATTAGCACGCGCTGTATCGTCATAGCTACAGTAAGTATGTAGGCTGCGTATTTGACATATTAACTAATTTTATTAAAAGAGAAAATATGAAATCCCGTCCCAATTTTTCAGTGCACACAACAAGGGTCATCTGGCATACCACCTGGGGGCGCTCTGCGTACCACAGTTTGAGAACCACGGAAGTACTATATGTGAGACTCCTCATGTTGCAGAATGTCTTAAGCCACATAAAAATGCCCTTTTTTAGGCAGGTTTTTCAATCTTAACTTTATACTGATGCTGTGAGTTGATTTACTGTTTAAAAAATCAGCCTTGTTTGGCACTTTGGGGCTTTAATGAGGATTCCTGTGCAATCCAAAGAACCAATTATATTAGGAAATGCTGCAAAATGTTTATAATTAATAATTATAAAAATTGCTTATACTTACAGGTGCAGCCATTCAAAACAAGCGGGCGATACCGCATTATTTTGCGGTGCGCTTCTAGCGGTGTAACGCAAGTTACCATATATTCTCACATAGTACCGCACGAAACCGCATGTTACCAGAAGTAAAATAATAGTATCCGGAATTTCCGCAAGGTGGAGCTAATAAAGCTCAACCTCTCATCTTTGAGCTGTCGCCATCAAAGTCTTTAACTTAATATATTACTAATAGTATTAATAATGAATGACCTTGGACAAGCTGTAAACTCAAAGTATTGCCCTGGTCCACATTCTTTTTTTCATTGACGGTCTTTGTAAAAGTAACACCACAGCATATCGTTGATCCAATCACGCAATTGTTTCCAATCATGCAAAGTACAGTAATTTTTGAGAATCTCTGATTCACCATGCCTTTCACATGCTCATAAAAGAGATAGATTTAGGAACATAAACATATTACTGTATGCAAACTGTACTGTATACAGTATGTATATGTATATTTAATGTCTTTACTATGCCTGTTTAAGTATTGAATATTTATATGGACTTTTACCACTGAAGGAAAATCTTAGTTGTTGAGCATAAAAAGAATAGGAACATAATACGTGTGAAGACCATAAACGATATTAATTTTGGAACATACACATACAGTATTACAGTATGTAAACTGTATATGGCTGGTCTCGGTACTTTAAAGAAAAAATACACACCAGTATTCCATTTCTCCCTAAACATTTTAAGCATCGAAGTCTTTAACTAACATGTGAAATAACATGTGTATAAAAAATGGTAGTTTTAAGCTTTTCTGCGAATACGCTCGATACCGGAGCAAACAAGCATACTTTTAGAATTTGATAAATAGGGAATATAATATGGAATCGCATATTTAAAGAAATTAATAACGATATAATTATATTCATGTACTACAAAACAATAGTACACGCTGTACAATGTCTCTTGACATAGTATGTGTAGGGCTGTTTCATCACTCCTCATGTGACCTTGCGAGAAGCGCTGTGGTCTAAGTGCCAGACTTGTAAGTGAGAGGTTAAAATCCAGCCAGCGCCATGACTTTTCTTTTAACAAGCATTTCTTTGAAAAAATCATTTCTCCCTAAAAATAATTCTCTTTGTTATATTTGAAGCAAGCTCTCATAATGAGAATAAATAGCCATCTGAGGATAGTAAATTAAATGCATGTATTATATAAAAACCTATGTAATCTATCTACTTCCTTTTCTTGTTACAATGGAATATTTCCACCCTTTAGTAACAGATAAGAGCTGTTACAATTGCTGTTAAAAGCCACACCTTCATGCATATTGTGAACAGAATATCTTTCCCTGAACTGATAAGAATGTTGATTGATGTGGTATTGATGGATATCTATAAATATTAAGAACAAGTGACCATGCCAATTTCACCAAGCAAAGCGAAATATACTGTAGTATAAACTGAGTTGCTTTCCATTTAGGATAGCGACCAGAGTCCCTTATCATAAAATGGGATTTGTAACCATTACCAATTCTGAATACTGTAGGTTTTTACTAGAACATATTAGTCCTACAGTACCAATAGAGAAAAGCACATATTAAATTTGGGAAATTTGGTTTCAAAAGTCTTCATATCAATGATGCCTATACTGTTTTCCTCTACAGTATGCTAATCTATTATAGCACATTCAGCGTACAACAAATGTGCAATTTTTAATGACCACAGAGAGTCAGGACCTCGATTTTACATTTCATCCAAAGGACAGCACCTGTTTTCAGTACAGTGTCCCCGTCACCATACTGGGGCATTAGGACCCACATGGACCATAGGGTGAGTGTCCCCTGCTGGCCCCACTAACACCTCTTCCAGCAGCAACCTTTTGTTTTTCCAAGGAGGTCTCCCATTCAAGTACTGACCAGGCTCACACTTGCTTAGCTTCAGTGGGCTGCTAGTTGTGATTTGCAGAGTGATATGGCTGCTGGCCATATTAGGTCTATTTAGGTAATTTTGCATATCTACAGGGAATCGAAGCTACATTTACAGTTTATAAAATTAAATATCTGCATTTCATTGGTGCTTCCCTACCACTTTAACACCCTTTCTATTCCCAGGATCATTAACGATAATTATAATAATTAATTAAATATTTTTTTAGAATATACATAAGGATTTTTTTACTTGCACACTCACTTTTTTAAGGTTATGCTTAAAAAATAAAGAATAACCTTAAGGTTATTCTTAATTTGCTCTTCCACTGTTTTTAGAATGCATATTTATACTTCATAATTTGCATGTTTACATTTTTAAATATACAGATGCAGCCATTCAAAGTGCGCGGTACAGACACGTACCGGACGTAATTGGCTACGGCGTCGCGCATTGTGACGCACGATGACGCGCGGTACCGCGGTACGTTATTGGTTGACCGACAGGGGCACTCGTGGTCTGTAGGTCTGTCCTAGAAAGATTTACAGTAAACGTCTTTACTGTGCCCGTTGTAGTATTGAATATTTATATGGAATTTTACCACTGAAGGGAAATCTTAGTAGCTGAGCATAAAAAGAATAGGAGCATATTGTAACCCGTGTGAAGGCCATAAACGATATTAATTTTGGAACTTAAACATACAGTATATGGCTGGTCTCGGTACTTTAAAGAAAACATACACACCAGTATTCCATTTCTCCCTAAACATTTTAAGCATCGAAGTCTTTAACTAACATGATACCGGAGTCAACAAGCATACTTTTAGAATTTTATTTAAAAGGGAATATAATATGGAATCGCGTATCTAAAGAAATTAATAACGATATAATTGTATTCATGTACCGCAACACAAGAATAGTACATGCTGGACATTGTCTGTTGATAATGTTTCTGTAGTGCTTTTTCAGCACTCTCCATGTGACCTTGCCGGTGGCACTGTGGGTTAGGTTCTTGACTACCATGTTACATAGTCTGTGATCTGGAACAATGACTTTTTTTTAACAAACATTTCTATGAAAAAATGAAACGTTTCCCTTGGTCAGAGATTAAATAAAACCTCACTCGCACCAAACAAATTTATATTTCTAAATATCACAACATGATCTAAGTCATTTTAATAACAATAAATAGTCACCTAGGCGTTACAATATAAACTATTTATATTGATTTAAATCACATTTTGATTTAAATCGCAAACACAGGTTTAAATATATGTGTTTTTTTTATTCACAATCAGACAAATGCAACATAAATTGATATCTTTGTATTCTAAGTATCTTAATAAACTTTCAGCATAGCTTTCTCCCTGTTTAGATTTATTTTTCTTGGGATCAAATGTGGAAAGATTAGATTGTGATCGTTTTTATTTTTTAAATACATTTTATAAAAGTGTAATCTATGCTAAAAAGTTGTACACCACCTGCTATAAAGATACATATTGTAATACTTTCGGGTTCGGATAGGACAGACACGAGAACTCAGACTTGCGGAGTTAAAGCAAGTTAAAGCCTTGATTTTATATATCACCTTTAAAAGTGGCATCTCAAAGCAAAGTAAATACCCAACACTGATTGTACCCATCTGTCATGCTAATAAAGCACATTGAATTGAATTGAATTGAGGGAGAGAGGGGGGGAGGGCGAGCGAGAGAGCCAGGACAGACAGGCAAATAAGATACACTCCACAGACATTCACAACAGCCATATCATAAAACGTTTGCACATATAGTTAAGTTATTACTTGGTTTTCAAAGTGCAATGAAATACAATATTGTTGTTGTTGCTGTTCTTGTTGTTTTTATCCTGTAAAGCGTTTTGAGAAGCCACCTTTAAAGGCGATGTATAAAAGCGCTGATTCTTATGGATTGTGTTCCGCCGGGGATTCAAAAAATTATTTATTTTTAATCGCGTATCTAAGGAAAATAGCAGTATAACTTTGTTCATGCACAAACAGTGGCATGTTACATTATTAATTTGGGTGTCTCCTCTTGCCAGAAAGCTCTAAATTGCATTTTGAGTGCGGTTTTTGACTTTTTTTAAATTGCAACCCATAAATAAAGCTGATACAGTTTAGACTTATTTTAAACTGTATTACAGCAGCATAATGGACAATGCAATGTAAATTGCAAAAATGCACTTGGAATCTGTCCAAGCCCTACCTTGTCAGGCATTTTCTTTTATTGCAACGGACATAAAAACTCCCTTGCTTTTAACAGAGCGTTTCATAATTTCTAACTTCGAAAATTATTTAAACTGCGACACTTATCATTCATTCCATCCCATTCCATTATCAGTCTTCCATTTCTCCCTAATCATTTTAAGCATGAAAGTTTTATGATACGGTACCCAAATATGCGATTGCTGTATAGAATGAATTTTAATTTAAAAAAAGTATTTAACACAAAGATTAAGCTGGAAATCTCGCCCCCTTCTACTTTGAAAATACCTGTGAAACTGGTTTAATTCGTCACAGCCAGCACTCCCGCAGAGAGGGGGGTTGTACTCGTTAATGTCTTAGCTGGAACACATCATTATATCTCATTTTGTATTTCTATAAAAAAATCATTTGCCCAGCCTAACACTATTGTTGTTATTGTTTTTATCCTGTAAAGCGCTTTGAGGAGCACAGCTTTCTCATCACTTAGATTACTCTTTGATACCATCCTTACACAAAGCAGAAACTTCTTGTATTTTCCGATGACATACAAGTGGAAAGATTACAGATTTTAATCGTCTTTTTTCTGAACCAGGGAAAATCTGATCATGTTTCTCTATAACAATAATAAAAAACTTTATTTTACATATCACCTTTAAAAGTGGCATCTCAAAACAATACAGTAGATGTAAACCACAGATTACAAAGTAAATACCCAGACAAACGCAAACACGTTTTTAATAAAATGCTTTTATTCATTCAGAAGAGAGAGAGCGTAAAACCTGAGCGTAACAGCTATTCCTTTTTCTGATCACTTGCTCTCTGGATAAACATCTCACCTGTCCTGTTCTTTGTTTTCCTAATTTGCTGATTATGCCTTCTGCAATCCACTCCTGCCCTCACACCTAAAGAAGACTATTTTAAATTTCTTTGCGTGGTCCATTGTGCAATTAACCCTTGTATGTGCTGTCCTTAAGGTGATATCACATAAAGGTGATATGTAAAATAATGTTTTTTTATTATTGTTATAGAGAAACATGATCAGATTTTCTCCGGTTCAGAAAAAAAAGATCTAAAGTATACTAGTTAAGAAAAATAAATCTAAACGGGGAGAAAGCTATGCTGAAAGTTTATTAAGATACTTAGAAGACAAAGATATCAATTTATGTTGCATTTGTCTGATTGTGAATCAAAAAACACAGCAATATTGCTATTCTATTTTTTCGAAGAAATGTTGGTTAAAAGAAAAGTCACAGCACCAGCTGGATTTGAACACACAACCCATGAGTTGGTAATCAGGCATGTAGACCAGCGGGCTACAAAGGAAGTTGCATGAAGAGAGAGGCGAAACAGCCATACACAGCCCTGTCACAGTACACAAATATAATCATATCATTATTAATTTCTTTAGATACGCGTTTCCATATTATATTAGCAGAAAAGCTTAAAACTACCACTATTTTACATGCTATTTCACATGTTAGTTAAATACTTCGATGCTTAAAATGTTTAAGGAGAAATGGAATACCGGTGTGTATTTTTTCTTTAAAGTACCGATTCCTGGAATCTGACTGGCTGACACCCTTCTGAAGTGGTTCCATAATATCTGGTATACGGAAAAGAAAGCGTTGATAAAAAAGCCTGGATTCTCATGTATCTGATACAAGTATCTTTTAATACAGTCTTTGCTGTACTCTTGAGGATCCTTGTGATATTTTGAGCTCTAGTTCAATGATAAGTGTCGCATTTTAAATAATTTTCGTAGTTAAAAATTATGAAACGCCCTGTTAAAAGCAAGGGAGTTTTTATGTCCATTGAAGTAAAAGAAAATGCCTGACAAAGTAGGGCTTGGACAGATTCCAAGTGCTTGTACAAATGTGCTAAAGAAATTATACTTTGAGTATAAAGCTTGTCCAAAGTCATTCATTATTAATACTATTAGTAATATCTTCTGTAAAGGCTTTGATGCATAAATATTTCTGATAAAGGTAGGTTGTCTACTTTTGTCCAACTGAGCAATCTTGCTTTCATAATATATACCAACATTTTAATGACTGATGATTACTGTGCTGTAATACACAGTTTAAATTTAAAAGCTCAAATGCTGTACATGAGAGGTTAAGCTTTATTGGCTTCTCCTGGCGGTTTTACAAGGTGATGCCGGAAACTTTCCGGCATGACGTCAAATGACGCGATTAACCCCATGATACTGCGTGATACCGCGACGCGCCCACCGGGGTATACCGCGAAATACCCCACCCATTTTGAATGGCTGTATCTGTACATGTCAACATTTTTAGATCACTACTACTCCTTTTAGTTCGTTCAACATCTTGTGAGTTTGCATGTCCACCCATTTTCAGGTTTGTGTCACATCATTTTTTTATTTGTGGCACATAACGTATGTATTATTTACTTTTCTTTTGCAATTCTGCACCACTGTACAAAGAACCCTGTAGGCCTAAAAAAAACATTGGAGCCTCAATTACAGGCACCCCCAGACTCACAAATCTGTGAATGTGGAATTTAAAACAATGCGCTGACCTTTGAGGGAATTAACTGAAAGTTTGTATTTCTGTATATGTTGTTAACTATGCATTTTTTTTACTTATATTTTACTAAATCTGTCCCAGGATGTCTGGTTTCAAAAGATAACATAGCCACATGGGGTCTTTACGCAGAGCTGGCATAGTTCTCAAGAAATGATCACTGACCTCTGCTGGAAAAAAAAAAAATCCTGGGATTGCTTGTCACACAAGCCAGCAGTAAAGAAAATATATGTACTGGTCAGCTTTCTAGAATGACCATATATAGCCACAATGCAAGCAGAGGGTCATGTGGGAGTGTATCTTGTATCGTTTGTTTCACTGTATAAAAGAGCACTGTAAGCGTTGTCTTTTAAGTCTTGTGTCCAAACGCATATGAAATAAAGATGACATTCAACACACAAACAGCTGATGTCCTTTTTATTAGCACAACACCTTAATTGATATAATTGATAATTCTCACTTGTATCAATACTATGTTATTGAACTTTTAAGGGCTGCATTTTTTAAAGAACGTTTTTTACATGAAATATTCTAAATGGTGCATGTGAAGAACAGCTAATCCAAGACAATTTTTACTTCTTCCAACATACATACAGAAATGATTCCAAGAGCCTCAAAAGATTAATTAGATAACCTTTAACAAACTATGCAAAACTGTCCTCTTTACACAGGAACTGGTGTTCCTCATTTGGAAGACAGAGTAAGTCATTGTTTTCACCTTATCCTTTTCATGACAAAAATATAAATCCAACACGAGAGAAAATAAAATATTGTCAAGTGGAATTATATTACAATTTTACTGTGTGTATACAATTTAAGCTCTTTTAAAAATGTTGAAAGCTACAGAGTAAGTCTCTAATGGATTTGGACAGTGGGGTCCACAGACATGATCCTGCACATTGGAAGGCTTTATTGCACATTGTGTGGAACATAACTTTGGCAAAGTAAGAGGATCACAATCACCATAGTTCAAAATAAGAATTGGACTGTACTAATGCAGTAAGTCCTTGAGATACCTTAATGCACCCTAGACCACTCAGTACCCAATATGTTAAATTGTGGAAGTACAGTGGCGACAAAAGAAAATAGAAATTGTATACAAACTTGCCCTTGTAATCTCTCTTCTGAAAAATTACTTCAGTTTTAAGGTTTCATTAGAAAACATCCCAGTTTTTATAATAACAAAAGTCAATGGATAGCATCTGTTATTTTAGAAATTAAATTACAGGTGAAAAGAGAAAGAAACAACATCAGTGTCTCAGTCATCAAGGTTTACTAAATGCTAAAGCTAAATGGGTCTCTGCACTATAGTTAACCTAAATGGACAAAAATAAATAGTGGCAGATATTTTTGCAACTAGCTAATCCTAAATATCTTTAAAAATATCAGAAAAGGTCAATTCGAAGTAGGTTTATGATAAGAAAATGTGTGATATTATCAATGTCCTCTAATGGTTCATTCTTCCTGAAATCAAGCAAGCCATTTTGTAATTATGGTTTTATTGAATCTATTGTGGAAAATAACTTTACATTTGCAGAGGACTGTATAACACTATTATTAGAAATGAAAAGGGAACTAATTGTGATAATTCTTCAGGTTCATGTTTAGATATTAATATTAGTATCAGAAGCCATCAAAATTATTTCTTGCATCATAGATTGAGTGAAATTAGAATGAGAAATAATGAAATTAGAATATTTCTTTTTACGCATATTTCTTGGTATAAAAGACTGAATTTTGAATCAAAGAGGCATTGAAAATATTTGGATACTGTAATCAACAATGCATAATTTTTTGTCCACTCAAAATGTCAGTTTTAATAAAGCAAATAATGTTGTAATGTAAAAGATCAGTGAAATGTTTTGACAATAATTGACTGTTTGGCAGTAGTATTTTTTAAAAATTAATCTCTAAAAATACACAGGCATTAATTTCTCCTTTGAGTTAAACTTCAGTTTAAAAAAAGATTAAGGACTCAAATTCCTTATTTACAAAGGACTCACAAATAGTAATTATTTAATTAAAAAGTAGATCTGTGTTAAGAATTATTATCATTATTTACTGAGCAATGGGTATTGGATAGGCTTATTCATTAATATGATCTTATAGAGAGGGTAATCTAAATGTTCTTTCCTTAGTTTTCCAGATAATTCTAAAATTTGACAATTCTCATTAAATTTAACATTAAACTTTTATTTAGAATAACTACAATGCTTTTAATGCTAAAGTTATTACAGTATACTGTATTTGTGCTCAAAGCAATCCTAGTTAACTGAATATAAGGTTTATTAATAATAAGTCTGCCACCTATAATTATAACGAAAAACTCTACGTGTACTGGGAAGGAATAGATACAATAAAATGTCCCTTTAATTTAAGTTCTAATTAGACAATGCTGTAGTGATCAATGAATATAATGGCAAAGAAACAAAACCAATTAATTTATCATCTTTCTTTTTATTTACAAAACACCAATTCTTTTCAATTCTAATAACTACCATTAAGAAAACAATAATCTTACCTGAGTCTGAATGCTTTGTCCTCAGCTAGTACTGTATGTCCAGTATTACAAATCTACAAACACACTGATGATTAGATTATATAAAAGTGACACAGACACAGAAATTATCGCAGTGTTCTCAGTAAAGGACTAAATGAAATTCAACAGATGATACATGTGTTTTCCAAAAAATAATATTTGTCTGTGCTTAATAGAATGTATTTAATGTTGGAGAAAATTTGCTCTCAAGTATAAATTATTATTCTCAAACCTTATAAAAAAGATTTTAACCATTCTGAATACAATCACTTCTGAGGTGCAAAATTTGCTTATACTTTTACGAAGCTTTCAGTGTGCATAATTTATTTAGGTTTCAAAAAGCCAAAACTGAAACACATCAAGTTTGATTTTACCAAAATCTAAGACAATATCTTTATTTTGATGTCCAGTACAAAGGTAGCAGCAATTTAAACAGGTATCTGTTACTATCTATTTGAAATGTTTATGCACTTGCAATTCTATGTCTAATCCTCACAAACATAACATGAAATGATGTAGTACACTAAAACACAAGACAGAGTTTATAGTTCTCCAGCTCTATAACATTTTTTACTGCACTCTTAGTAAACATAATTTTGATTAAAATATACTAATAGCTCCCTTAATGAGAAAAACCTCTTCTCCAAATCACAGTCCATGTGGGTTGCTTTATTTTTCACATTTAAACTGTTGCACATCTGAATGCTACTAAAAATAAAACACTAATGGACTTCAAAATAATCAAAATATAAAACGTTTTTTAGTAAAAATCTCTAATGCCCCATTTAGCAGTTCTGCAGATATAAATTAAACTATTCAATAGTCTTGCTTTGTATTAAGTCCATAAAAGTACAAAACATGCCTGTTGCTGTTGTTCACTAAGTCATCGGAACAAATATACACCACTACTTGGAATGCAGCTGGCAACATATAAATTAGTAAATAGTCCACATCTGTTAATGTTCAACTCCTTCACTGACACTTGAGAAGAAAACATCAAGCTGTGAAGTCTGTTACTATGACATACTTAGCATAGGGTTACGTTAAGCACTCTCATCCTTCACCACTCTACTTCCCCTTTCCCACTCAAGTGTTACACTTACTGCCCAAAACTCATCAAGGTTTTCAGGATTTGTGATCCAGGAAACAGCCATCACCAGTCACCAACAACTAAATACAGGCCTCTACAGATATAACACTACATTATCCAAGCTCGTGACATCATGGTGCACTGGGTTCCAAGTTCAAATCTAGAACTACACCTGTTATGATATGTACTGCCTGACAATCAGCTGTTCTTGGCACAAATGCTAGGGAATAGTCTGGTTTAAAGCAAGCCACCACTGAGCAAAGCCAGTCTGACTATCTGAGAAAACCACAAGCTAATAAATTCATATTGGAAAAGTGCCCTTGATATGTTCAATTTCATGACAGCAGACACCCCTTCCATCATAATCTTTTTGTTTTTTCTTGAATATAATAAGACCTGTTTAAAGTAAATAAAAATAATCCTGTACTGTATTTGAAACCCATGATTTCAGTTTTGAAAACATTTACAAATGTAATTAATTGAAATTGTTTTTGCATGGAGACAGGAGATGGAATACATTTAATGTATTAAATGTATTCCATTTACAAATTTACAAGTTTTACTTGTAAAGTACCAAAAGGTTCTGATCTAGAAGCCTAGGTGCCATGTCAATGGCAAAATGTGCAAATTTAAATTTTCTAACTGAAAATTGCTAAGTTATTGAGTTACTTACTAGAAATAGTAAAAAGCTCTTAAAGACAAAATGTGAAAACCCATGGACAAAACAAAGGTAAATCTTAAAGATCTATGTTTATGTTTAAATATATGTCCTAGTTTTAATTTCTGACAACTTTTTAATTTCTACAGATATATCTTGGGGTTACTTATTTTTTATTTTAAATAATCTTAAATGAAATAAAAAATGTTGATTTTATTCATTGACATTTCAATATACATATTGAATTTAAACATTTATAAAACACATCCACTGCCAATTTATAGCACTTTCGTTCAACAAGTTTTCTTAAATAAAGTAATAATTCCAATTGGACATGATGTATTCCTATCTCACTGGTATAATAACAGCTTTTCTCTATTTAATATCTATTATATTAACTCTTTTCACATCAGTGCAGAATGAGTATTGACCAGAAATTAGTAACTCAGTGCAGCTCCCCTACTGTCATTGCCACAGAAGGAGGCTGTCTGTCAAAGTTAGGACGATTGTGTTTCCTGCCATGTGCGATTTACTTTCAGACATTTTGTTGTGTTAAAAAACAATAATATGTAGTGCTAAGAATGTCCTTGATGACGCTGTTTTTTTAAAATGAGAGAGGTCTGATAGACAAACAGATATAATTGCCCAAATACCAGAAGTGCATACAGTTTGTAATATTTGGTAGAAAAAAGTAGAAAAAAAATGCTATTGATACTTTTCATGAGGGGATGCTGAAAATGTGACACATGATGCGTGAAGTCACAGGAAGAGGCAAGCAAAACCAAGGAGGACACAAAGAGAGAGCAAAAGGGATCCCAAAGCCTTGCTGTGACAGAATAAGGGGCAGAAAACATACCTTACCAGGATAACTAATATGTGTGATCAGTGAGGTAGGAGGACAACTAGGTGTGAACTTTACCAGAAATCCCTGAGGGGTTGACAGAGTCAAAGGTGGCAGAAAGATCAAGAAAGATTAAGACAGAAGAGAGAGGCAGCACAAGCTGAGTGGAGAGAGTAAGTAGTAGAAGAGACAAGAGAAAGCCAGACAGGAGAGGGTCAAGAAGCAAATGCAAGAAGAAGGCAGACAGCTTGATTGAATACTCCCACCCTCCAAAAAAACCAAATCCCCGAGTTTAAATTAGATAATTTTGATCCCCCGCCTAAAAGCAGTAAAAAATAAATAATAGTGAGAGCTTGTACACTAGAAAGAATAACCCTGCTTATGGAGATCATCCCAATGCTAGGCTCCTTAGCAGAAAACGAAAAACCTGCAAGTGGACACAATTCTGGATATCAAACATATTTTTTTTATATCCAGAAATGATACACTAGTTACTCTTAGCAGATAAAAAGACTGACCCAGCTTCATATTAAACATTGCGTTTTAAAACAAACCCCTGCACAATCATACAGACACAGGAGGGGAATGTTACTGAAACAGGATAGTGAAAACCTAGAGCACAAGCACTGCTTCTGGGTCAGTTCAGTATTACCAATAATTAAAATAAAATGGAAAGACTGAGATGCTTTTAAGAGTTCTATAGCATACTGCATCAAATTAATTGCAATTAACATGTTATTAACAATACAAAACACAGTTTAAGCATTCAGGAAAATAAGAATACATTTTTTATTTGCAGATAATGGTTTTTGTGTCTAAAACATATCCAAATTCATAAAGATTTTGACCTGACTGGCTACTCAAGAACAACCTCAGAGTGGCAGCCAGGTTCAATAAATTGACACTTCTCAATGAATCATCACTGATAACCTGATATATAATTATCTTCCAATTATTTAGCCCATGACTGGCAAAGAAACAGCTCCCCTCTGGGACATAATGTTCTGCTATGGTGCTTGTGTCTGTTCTGGAAATGAGACCTTATCTAGCAGTGCCAGTGAGCAATGCTCATTAGCAACACCAGCTCTCCTGTCTCTCGGGCCAGATGGTCAGAGGTTCAAGTCCCACACGGAAGCTGTAAGGGCATCCTTTCTTAGCCAATGTCCCAGCATGCTCTGTGTGGTCTAAGCTGTCAAAGAAGTTGACCTACAAACGTATAATATACAGTATGTGTGATGTATAAAGAGAGAATGAGCTGTCATTTACAATTCACAATCAATTCACTATGTAATAACACTGTCATCTTTATAGTCAGTGTTTGCTTCCAAAAGCATACTTAATAAATTCTTGTATGTGTAATTTAATCTTATTATTTATCTATAGATCAATGAATTGTCATTATACTATTTTGTACAGTATGTTGATATATTGATTATATTGCATTCTGTATAAATAATGTGGCCATGCACTGTGTAAAAAATATAGTATGGAAGGGGTACTTTAAAATTAAAACCTTAAAAATACATTTTTAATTTTATACAGATGCAGCCATTCAAAATGCGCGGGCGATACCGCATTATTTTGCGATACGCTGTACGCAGTCTACCGGTAAATACCGCAAGTTACCGTAAATTCTCCTATAATACGGCAAGCAAAATAATAGTATCCGGAATTTCCACAAGGTGGAGCTAATAAAGCTCAACCTCTCATGTTTGAGCTGTGGCCATCAGTCTTTAACGAAGATATTACTAATAGTATTAATAATGAATGACCTTGGACAAGCTGTAAGTGTAAACTCAAAGTATTCCCCTGGTCCACATTCTCTGGTCCAAACGTCTTTTCTAGTTGTCCTGCATATGTATTCGCTAATGAAGCTATGTGTTCTGAGCCTGGATCTCTACATTTCTGTATGAACCAGCTTAGAGGGCTAAAGACAGCTTGTGTTTAAATTGAGTGTAAGGCAATTTATGCTTCTAAAGTCATGGTCAGCATTTATTATTGTACTGTGCTGTAAACTTGTTCTATATTTAGAGTCAGATTATTTTATAGTGTTTTTATAGCGTTATTAAATCCGGTGGCGTTGTGTGTTAGTTTCCTGACTCCCATGTCACATGGTCTGTGATTGAATCCCATGGAACTATGACTTTATTTTTTAACAAACATTTCTTTGAAAAAATTAAACGTTTCCCTTGGTCAGAGATTAAGGTCGCTGCCTTTTATCTAAAACCCTACTTGAATCCTTCTTAACTAAAAATCAGTGTTAGTGAGTTCTAAATAAAGAGGTATCCAGGTAACAGTGAAACGGGCAGACAGTCTGGGGAGATCGCCCGTTTTCCATGTAAATAGTTCCCTGGTTCCGCCCCCCTTGGTGTTTCTCTCGCTCTCTCTCGGGTCACCTGATCATTAGCTCGAAAGATTTGAGTGCTTTGTGTATATTCTAATGGTAGTGGGGGCAGGGTGTGTGGGAACAGGTTTGGTTGAAATTGCATTGGAGATCTATGTTCTTCACACCTGAAACATTTTCTCTGAAAGCATACTAATTAAATGACCGCAGGCACTTTCCACCCCCTCTGCCAGCAGGAACATTCCTATTCTTAGCTCAGCAGCTCATTACAAATCGAGTTTTTTTACACAGCGATACAGCTCTGCGTTGTGAATCTGTTTTTCCGTGTTTACAAAGAAAGTGGAATACAGTGATACTACCTGCTATACAGATACATATGTTTAGATATTTAGACCCTTAAATTAATATCATTATTAATAATAATGAATATAATGATAATAATGATAATCGGCCAGTGAAAGCCCTGTTGTCCTTCACATCAATGCCTGAAACATTTTTTTCATAATGTCGACATACACACTCGTGTAACTGACAGTTTGAGGTAGCCTATCGTGTAAATTTCGCTTTGTTGCCGATAGGTTAAGCTTTCGAAACTCTGCCCCAAAGTCATGTGACTGATTTTTCGCCCTGTTTCGTTGGTTAAACGCAATGATCACAAGCACCACCATGGTAACTGGGATGTGTAGTTTTTAATTCCGTTTGAATTATAACTGTACGTACTGTCTTCATATTTGGCCAGGGCTTTAAAGAGAAGGCGGGCCAAAACATTTCAGTGCCGTTGTCTCCGCTTTAAAGGTACCCCCGTGCTGGAAGAATTTGACCTCGGAACGTTTGCCCAGCGTAGTTATAGTGGACATAAAAACAAGAGTTCGCTGGCATTATATAATTATACGAATTACACGAATATAATTATATCTTATTAATTTCTTGAGATACGCGATTCTTTTAATACAGTCTTTGCTGTGCTCTAGAGAATCCTTGTGATATTCGAGCTCTGGTTGAATGATAAGTGTGGCAGTTTAAATAAACTTTGTAGTTGGCAATTATGAAACGCTCTGTTAAAAGCAAGGGAGTTTTTATGTCCGTTGCAGTTCTTTTGAAACTGAACTTGTTTGAATTGACTGAGCTCCGTGCTGTACCACACAATGTCTGTTTTTTTTGTGCTGTCCTACTGTACTTCCTACTTTGAAAATACCCGTGAAACCGGTTTAATTCGTCACAGCCAGCCTTCCCGCAGAGAGGGGGGTTTTACTCGTTAATGTCTTAGCACAAAGCAGAAACTTCTTGGAAAGATTACAGATTTTAATCGTCTTTTTTCTGAACCAGGGAAAATCTGATCATGTTTCTCTATAACAATAATAAAAAACTTTATTTTACATATCACCTTTAAAAGTGGCATCTCAAAACAAAACAGTAGATGTAAACCACAGATTACAAAGTAAATACCCAGACAAAAGCAAACGCGTTTTTAATAAGATGCTTTTATTCGTTCATAATCCGACGATCTCAGGAAGACTAATGGGGGTCTGGCTTTTTTTCTGGAAAACCATAACTCTGGTCTTGTGCAGATTGACTGTCAGCGCCCAGGTCTGACAGTGCTGCTCCAGCCTCTGTTCTGTGGGCGACAGCAGGACCAGTTCCTCTGCAGAGCAGGAACTCGATTTCTGTAATTAATGCAGATCAGTAAATCAAGGGACAAAACCCCTCGGCTCCTCAATGGGCTTTGACGTGCTAATGCGTTGGTTTAACAGTCCGGGTGTGGCAATGTTTTTTATTATTGTTATAGAGAAACATCATCAGATTTTCCCCGGTTCAGAAAAAAAGATCTGAAGTACTGTACCGTATACTAGTTACTAACTCTTCTCATCCCCTCTTTGCTAAATGGCTTTTGAATCGAGTCACATGAAGACAGAGGTGAAACAGCCCTACACAGTCTTGTCGCAGTACACGAATATAATTATATCTTATTAATTTCTTGAGATACGTGATTCTTTTAATTCAGTCTTTGCTGTGCTCTAGAGGATCCTTGTGATATTTCGAGCTCTTGGTGAATGATAAGTGTCGCAGTTTAAATCATTTTCATAGTTAGAAATTATGGAACACTCTGTTAAAAGCAAGGGAGTTTTTATGTCCGTTGCAGTTTTTTTGCAACATAGTTATATCGTTACATATAATTATATCGTTATTAATTTCTTGAGATACGCAATTCCATATTATATTCCCTTTTAATCAAATTCTAAAAGTATGCTTGTTGACTCCGGTATCACGTTAGTTAAAGACTTCGATGCTTAAAATGTTTAGGGAGAAATGGAATACTGGTGTGTATGTTTTCTTTAAAGTACCGAGACCAGCCATATACTGTATGTTTAAGTTCCAAAATTAATATCGTTTATGGACTTCACATGCGTTGCAGTGTGATCCTATTCTTTTTATGCTCAGGCACTAAGATTTCCCTTCAGAGGTAAAATTCCATATAAATATTAAATACTACAATGGACACAGTAAAGACATTTACTGTAAATCTTTCTACGACAGACCAACGGACCAAGAGTGCCCCTGTCGGTCAACCAATCACGTACCGCGGTACCCCGGGTCATCTTGCGTCGCGATGCGCGACGCCGTAGCCAATTACCCTCGGTACGGGTCTGTACAGCGCACTTTGAATGGCTGCATCTGTACATGCAATTTTTTCAGTAACAATCAATGATTTTAGCATTCAAGATTTCACTGTCATACTTTCAAGGTTCAAAAATTAAATTTAATAATATTTGTATAACAGTGTTTCAAAATAAATATTTGATCTTGGAAAACAGTATTTTTTAAAAGATGATGAAATTTGGTAAAAATGTATCAGTAATGGAACTGTATCTTTATAAGCAGTATTAATAACAAATGATCTATGGTATTACTGTTACAGTATTACATGTGAAAATACTGAGGGAATCTATTTATTTTTGTATCTGTTAATTAAATTAAATTATGAAGTGCAAATTCCTTATTAAACTGACACAAGGTACTGTAAGCTCTGGAAATTTATATTATACAAAGGACCTTAAATAAATGATTAATTTAAACACAAAACAATTTCAAAAGGTTATACTAGAATCAGAAGCCTAAAGGTTCATAATGCCTTCAGCTCCTTGTTGTACAAGCTGGTCAACGTATTCATATCAATTGAATAACTGTGATGCAGCTTGGGTTGTTGTGATGTTAAAATATTGCACAAGGATGTTTTTACTGTTACATCATGTCATTCAATGTTGGTTCAGAGATGGATGATAGTAATGTATTCTTAATTCATGTCAATCTGGACATCCTTGTGGATTCTTCCAAAGGGAAACAGGCAAGCACAGCAGGTTTAAAGAAGATAAATAAAGACATGAGGTAAAAACTCTGCGAACAATTTGTAAATTGCAGAAATTAGATCAACTATTGTGTAAGACAATGTAAGAAAACCCAAACATACAGTAGGTTACAGTTAAAAAAAGGTTGTTAAGTGGGGCCGTAAATGTAGATATTGCTAATTTAAATTTCTACATATAAATTATTGTAAATTCGTGTAATCATTTTTTTTAATCATGTAAGCTATATACGCATTTATTTAAGTTAGCACATTAATTGCCATTACAATATTATTCGCTTTCTCTCTCTCTTGGCTTTTTCTAACATTCTTTTTATTTATTTTTATTTATTTGATTCATTATGCTAATTTCCTTTAACTCGATGCTGTTCCTTCTTAATAATTTCATGAAGTGCTTTTGATCTCCTTAAATTTTAAAAAACATTTATGAAAACCATACAGACAGTTTTCTACTGACATGTCATAAACGTTTAAATACAATTATATTCAAACAGAATTTAATAATTAGTAGCTAGGATTAAAAATATTTTCATGAAGTGCCTCTGTACAGTAACATGCTTGAATTCAAAACATTTCAACATGCATTATATTTTTTAATATGTTATTTATGAAATGCTTTAACTGATAAGACAAAGATACAGTATATCCAGAAGAAGTACGGAAGGTTTGTACTTTATCACTCAAGAAAGTATTGTATTATATTACCATATATAAAGGTAGAACAACATTAGATATGTAAATATACTCATGTTATAGCTACATTATGTGTCTTTAGGAATTCTGTTCCTGGATGCACTTCCATCATTTAAAGCTCAGCTTTTCAAAACCTGACCACTCAACCTACTCAGATCTTTTCCTCATTTCCCTATTCTGAACTAATTCAATTTGTCTTGATGATACCTGTCACACTCCACTACTGCCAAGAACCTTCTGTTAATATGTTATCTTACTTAATATGCTCCTGTCATCTCTGTGTAAACTTCATATATAGAATACACACATTCCCTCAACCCTGCTCCTTTTTGCTTCAAGCCTATCAGCCAGAAATCTCCATTTCCTTTAGTAGTTTCTGTGGCTTGCTTCCTCCACAAAGCCCCATTTTCTTTATATTCCCTCTTTAAAGATCCCATCTTCTCCACTCATCATCTGATAGTCACATAGCTTTTTGGCACCACTTTAACAGAACAAGATAGCTGTATGTATTAGGTCCTGCATTCAGTCTAATCACCATTTACCAACCTCTAATTGTCCAGATCTTGCCTCTATTTGCTGTACCTTTAATTTTCAACATGTGACCTTGCCAGTGGCGCTGTTGGTTAGGTTCCCGACTTATATATCACACATTGGGTGTCCGAATCCAGCTGAAGCCATTACTTTTTTTTAACAAACATTTCTTTGAAAAAATAAAACTTTTCCCTGGGTCAGAGATTAAATAAAACTTCACTCGCACCAAACAAATTACCACACACTGAACACTGAACATGTTAACCCAAATATGTCTCAACATACTTTTATGGTACATTACTTTGCTAAAATGTATTTAAAAATAAAAACAATTACAAACGCCAGCAGAGAGACACACACACAGTTCTCCATTGTCAAAAAGTATTTGTTTTTTACTTTGTCAGCACACAGACAAACGCAAACGCGTTATTAATGAAATGCTTTTATTCATTCTTAATCTAACTCACAAGTTGTCATCTGTTGTTAAAGCACTGTGAGCTTCAACAATCGAAAATCGAAACTATTTTTCTGAATTATTTCTGAATTTTTCTGAATTATTCTGAATGTTATGTTACACTTACAGTAGTTCACTGTTTTAAATACATCTAATTAAGAAAGTTAGGTGTTAGCATAAACTATTAGTAATCAATAATATTGAATTTAGCACTGTAATAAGTTATAACATATTTTCATTGTTCAAATATACATTCAATCTGACTATCATATAATAAGTTAAATACAAAACCAAAGAAAAAACAAGGTAAAATATAATCCAAAAGTCTTAATTCCGTCTTACTTAAACGTTTAAAATACATGTTTCGAATAGAAAGAACTCCTCTTCCTGGTAGGTAGAACAGATCAGCAGGTCCTTTTTCCCCAATCAGAGGGGTTTCAGATGGTGTCAGCCAATCACCATTCTGAAGCCTACTATAATCTCTGGTATAGGGACAACCCAGAATACTGGTCTTGGTACCGTATTTCACAGAAAAAATACACACCAGTATTCCATTTCTCCCGTGTCCTGTCACAGTGAAGTAGGAAGTGCACCTCTGTCTCTATTTCTCCCTGCTTGCTGGCAGTGGGAGCACAGCCTGTCCTCTCTGGGTAACCAGGTGTTTCACGCATAAAAAGTGGTTATTAACAATCGAAACCTGTTTTATTTATTTTATTTTTATTTAGATAAAGAGTTCCCATCACCCCCATTTCCATTTAAATCGCAGACCCGTGTTTAATTAAATGTCTTTATACACAGCTGTATGAGCTCCACCAGTCAGGAAAGGAGGCTCTATTGTACACAGAGAGGGGGGACAAGCTGTCCAGCCATGTGGAATGGTACAGAACACTTAACAGGCAATCTGTAAAAAAAAACCAAATCACCCAGGCAGAGACCCTGGAGGGATCATTGTGTGGTACAGAGCGGAGCTCAGTCACTCCATACAATTAGTAAAGAGAGAAGAGTCAACAACTGATTTAAGGACGATCTGTCAAAGTGCAATGAAATACAATATAGTTGCTGTTGTTATTGTTGTATTTATCCTGTAAAGCGTTTTGAGAAGCCACCTTTAAAGGTGCTATATAAAAGCGCTGATTCTTATGGAATGTGTTTTTTTCAGCATGGAATAAACCTATTACTTGATTCTTATGGGTGCCCGGTTCCACATATCTAAGGAAATAGCAGTATAACCTTATTCATGCAGAAACAGTGGCACGTTACATTATTAATTTGGGTGTCTCTTCTTGCCAGAAAGCTCTAAATTGCATTTTGAGTGCGGTTTTTGACTTTTTTAAATTGCAACCCATAAATAAAGCTGATACTGTTTAGACTTTTAATTATTTAAAACTGTATTACAGCAGCACAATGCACAATGCAACGTAAATTGCAAAAATGCACTTGGAATCTGTCCAAGCCCTGCTTTGTCAGGCATTTTCTTTTACTGTAACGGACATAAAATCTCCCTTGCTTTTAACAGAGTGTTTCATAATTTCTAACTACGAAAATTATTTAAATTGCGACACTTATCATTCAACCAGAGCTCAAAATATCACAAGAATCCTCAAGAGCACAGCAAAGACTGTATTAAAAGAATCACGTATCAAAAGAAATAAATAACAATATAATTATATTTGTGTACTGCGACAGGGCTGTGTAGGGCTGTTTCACCTCTCTCTTCATGTGACTTTCTTCAAAAGCCATTTAGCAAAGAGGGAATGAGAAGAGTGACAAACTAGTATACTTTAGATCTTTTTTCTGAACCAGGGAAAATCTGATCATGTTTCTCTATAACAATAATAAAAAACTTTATTTTACATATCACCTTTAAAAGTGGCATCTCAAAGCAATACAGTAGATGTAAAAACAGTTAAAAGGACCACAGATTACAAAGTAAATACCCAGACAAACGCAAACGCGTTTTTAATTAAATATTTTTATTACCTGGGCGTAACAATTGTTTCCTTTTTCTGATCACCTGCTGCGATCCACTCCTGGCCTCACACCTAAAGAAGACTATTTTAAATTTCTTTGTGCGGTCCATAATGCAATTAACCCTTGCCAATACATTTGTGGTCTTTTCAAAGTATGTGCTGTCCTTTGACAAAACAAGGCTCGCCAGATAATGTGAATTGAAACCTGTTTTTCTAGCTTTTAAAGTCGTGTGATGTGTAAGCAGGAACACATCATTATATCTTACATATGAAAAATACATAATATACAGTGCCTTGCGAAAGTATTCGGCCCCCTTGAACTTTTCAACCTTTTGCCACATTTCAGGCTTCAAACATAAAGATATAAATTTTTTATTTTATGTGAAGAATCACCAACAAGTGGGACACAATTGTGAAGTGGAACGAAATCTATTGGATTTTTGAAACTTTTTTAACTAATAAAAAAATGAAAAGTGGGGCGTGCAAAATTATTCGGCCCCTTTACTTTCAGTGCAGCAAACTCACTCCAGAAGTTCAGCAAGGATCTCTGAATGATCCAATGTTGTCCTAAATGACTGATGGTGATAAATAGAATCCACCTGTGTGTAATCAAGTCTCTGTATAAATGCACCTGCTCTGTGATAGTCTCAAGGTTCTGTTGAAAGCGCAGAGAGCATCATGAAGACCAAGGAACACACCAGGCAGGTCCGTAATACTGTTGTGGAGAAGTTTAAAGCCGGATTTGGATACAAAAAGATTTCCCAAGCTTCAAACATCCCAAGGAGCACTGTGCAAGCGATCATCTTGAAATGGAAGGAGTATCAGACCACTGCAAATCTACCAAGACCTGGCCGTCCCTCTAAACTTTCAGCTCAGACAAGGAAGACTGATCAGAGATGCAGCCAAGAGGCCCATGATCACTCTGGATGAACTGCAGAGAACTACAGCTGAGGTGGGAGAGTCTGTCCATAGGACAACAATCAGTCTTACACTGCACAAATCTGGCCTTTATGGAAGAGTGGCAAGAAGAAAGCCATTTCTCTAAGATATCCATAAAAAGTATCGTCTAAAGTTTGCCACAAGCCACCTGGGAGACACCCCAAACATGTGGAAGAAGGTGCTCTGGTCAGATGAAACCAAAATCGAACTTTTTGGCCACAATGCAAAACGATATGTTTGGCGTAAAAGCAACACAGCTCATCACCCTCAACACACCATCCCCACTGTCAAACATGGTGGTGGCAGCATCATGGTTTGGGCCTGCTTTTCTTCAGCAGGGACAGGGAAGATGGTTAAAATTGAGGGGAAGATGGATGCAGCCAAATACAGGACCATTCTGGATGAAAACCTGTTGGAGTCTGCAAAAGACCTGAAACTGGGACGGAGATTTATCTTCCAACAAGACAATGATCCCAAACATACAGCAAAATCTACAAAGGAATGGTTCACAAATAAACGTATCCAGGTGTTTGAATGGCCAAGTCAAAGTCCAGACCTGAATCCAATCGAGAATCTGTGGAAAGAGCTGAAAACTGCTGTTCACAAACGCTCTCCATCCAACCTCACTGAGCTCGAGCTGTTTTGCAAGGAAGAATGGGCAAGAATTTCAGTCTCTCGATGTGCAAAACTGATAGAGACATACCCCAAGCGACTTGCAGCTGTAATCGCAGCAAAAGGTGGCTCTACAAAGTATAAACGCAAGGGGGCCGAATAATTTTGCACGCCCCACTTTTCATTTTTTTATTAGTTAAAAAAGTTTCAAAAATCCAATAGATTTCGTTCCACTTCACAATTGTGTCCCACTTGTTGGTGATTCTTCACATAAAATAAAAAATTTATATCTTTATGTTTGAAGCCTGAAATGTGGCAAAAGGTTGAAAAGTTCAAGGGGGCCGAATACTTTCGCAAGGCACTGTAGCTCCCAAACAAACGCTAACGTGTTTTTAATAAAATGCTTTTATTCACTCATAATCTGACAATTTCAGGAAGACTAAGGAAGGACTAAGGAAAGTGTCATCTGTTGTTGAAGCTCTGTGAGCTTGGTGACTTTGAGACCACTTGTTATCCCAAGTTGTTTGAATCGCCACAATTCAAATAGAGAAAAAAGAGCTGACTGACAAGATTTGAGATGTGGCTGTCAATGTTGGATTAAAAAAACACGTTGCCCGATGTTAGTTGCATTGCTTGAAAAATAATTTTATTTCGAGAGACTGGATAAGTAATTCAAGTGTTTTTTTTAACTTCCTGAAAAACAAGTAATAATTTAACAATATGTGCAAAAGTTTTATGATATGTCGCTTTTGTGAATGTCTGTGAAGTGTATCCTATTTGCCTGTCCTGACTGTGCTCTCTCGCTCGCCCTCCCCCCTCTCTCTCTCAATTCAGTTCAATTCAAGGTGCTTTATTATCATGACAGATGGGTACAATCAGTGTTGGGTATTTACTTTGTAATCTGTGGTCCTTTTAACTGTTTTTTCATCTACTGTATTGCTTTGAGATGCCGCTTTTAAAGGTGATATATAAAATAAAGTTTTTGTTATTGTTATAGAGAAACTATCACGGACGTCCAAAGGGACAAACCGTGGGGAGCAGGAGAGCGGAAAAAGACCCATATGCGTAGCGGCGAGACGGGAAAAAGGCCCGGGCTCATAGTGCAAAGAGTTCAGGAGTGCCGTATAGAAACCTATGCCCTGGTGCTAGGCGGGTCTCAGGACATCCGAACATCAATGCTGAGCGAGGACAGAGTGCAAGACCCGGAAATATATAGCCCAAGGGAAAGAGAGGGACAGGAAGGACAGCAGACCGGAAACTAGGGACAGGACAGAGAAGGAGCGCCCTTTAGCTGCAGAGGGCGTGACAGAAACATGATCAGATTTTCCCTGGTTCAGAAAAAAAGATCTAAAGTTTACTAGTTTGTCACTCTTTTAATTCCCTCTTTGCTAAATGGCTTTTCATACTAATCCAATCAATCTAACTGCCTGTTTTCTGTGCTTTCTCTATTCTTTAAAATAAACTATTATTCCACAATGCAGGGTATTACATTGGCCAGTGTCACAGGCAAGTTCACAGGTTTGCATGCATAATTTAATTTTGAAAGCCACTGAGACATCAGGTACTACTGTTGTATTTATGAAAAACAAACAAAACAAAAAGTATACTAACAACTGTGCCAGGTATCCATTTTCCTTGTAAATAGTTCCCTGTGGGAGAGCCGGGCTGGCAGGTGGTGATGGAGAAGAAAAATAAAGGCTTTAACTTGCTTTAACTCTGCAAGTCTGAGTTGTTGTGTCCGTCCTATCCGAACCCGAAAGTATTACAATATGTATCTTTATAGAAGGTGGTGTACAGCTTTTTAGTATTGATTACACTTTTCTAAAGTGTATTTAAAAAATAAAAATGATTACAATCTAATCTTTCCACGTTTGATCCCAAGAAAAATACATCTAAACGGGGACAAAGCTATGCTGAAAGTTTATTAAGATACTTAGAAGACAAAGATATCAATTTATGTTGCATTTGTCTGATTGTGAATCAAAAAACACATATTTAAACCTGCATTTGTGATTTAAATCAGTATAAATAGTTTATATTGTAACACCTAGGTGACTTTTTATTGTTATTAAAATGACTTAAATTCGATCATGTTGTGAAATTTAGAATTATAAATTTGTTTGGTGCAAGTGAGGTTTTATTTAATCTCTGACCCAGGAAAACGTTTTATTTTTTCAAAGTAATGTTTGTTAAAAAAAAAGTCATGGCTGCAGGTGGATTTGAACACCCAACATGTAATGTATAAGTTGGGAACCTAACCCACAGCACCACTGGCAAGGTCACATTAGGAGTGTTGAAAAAGCCCTAGAGAAACAGTATCAGCAGACATTGTACAGCTTGTACTATTCTTGTGTTGTGGTACATGAATATAATTATATCGTTATTAATTTTTTTAGATACGCGATTCCATATTATATTTCCTTTTAATCAAATTCTAAAAGTATGCTTGTTGACTCCGGTATCACGTAAGTTAAAGACTTCGAAGCTTAAAATGTTTAGGGAGAAATGAAATACTGGTGTGTATTTTTTCTTTAAAGTACCGAGACCACCCATATACTGTATGTTTATGTTCCAAAATTAATATTGTTTATGGCCTTCACACACGTTACAGTATGCTCCTATTCTTTTTATGCTCAACTGCTAAGATTTCCCTTCAGTGGTAAAATTCCATATAAATATTCAATACTTAAATGGGCACAATAAAGACATTAAATATACATATACATACTGTATACAGTACAGTTTGCATACAGTAATATGTGTATGTTCCTAAATCAATCTCTTTTATGAGCATGTGAAAGGCATGGTCAATCAGAGAATCCCAAAAATGACCGTACTTTGCATGATTGGAAACAATTGCGTGATTGCGAAATGCTGTGGTGTCACTTTTACAAAGACGGTCAATGAAAAAAAGAATGTGGACCAGGGCAATACTTTGAGTTTACAGCTTGTCCAATGTCATTCATTATTAATACTATTAGTAATATCTTCGTTAAAGACTTTGATGGCGACAGCTCAAACATGAGAGGTCGAGCTTTATTAGCTCCACCTTGCGGAAATTCCGGATACTATTATTTTACTTGAGGTACTATACGAGAATTTACGGTAACTCTTGGTAGACTGCGTAAAGCACACCACAAAATAATGCGGTATCGCCTGCTCGTTTTGAATGGCTGCATCTGTATGTTGTGAATGTCTGTAGATTGTATCTTATTTTTAGTTTTTGTTTCGTTTCACATTAATTTTATAAGGGAATCTTGAGTAAAATACTTTTATTTTTTCACAATCTAGCAATGCCAGACAGAATTCACATTTGCTGCAGCCAAATGGCCTTGCATATCAGAAAATCAAGGAAAAAAACAATTATAGCGCCCAGCTCCTCAATGGAATCGCTTTAACATGCTAATGCATTGGTGTAACACTCTGTGTCTACAGTACATTGTGAACATACCGGTTTCACAGGTATTTTCAACCCCCAGCCACTGTTGTTTCATCGGTTGTTATCCTGTAAAGCGCTTTGAGTAGCCACCTTTAAAGGCGCTATATAAAATAAAGTTTATGATTATTATTATTAATATTGATCATATTTTTCCTCCCAGAACTTGTACATTGTTGTTGTTATCCTGTAAAGCGCTTTGAGAAGCATACTGTCCAGCTTGTCAGGAGGTGCATTCTCTTATACAATAATAAGTAGAGCTTTGGGGTTATTAGTGCTCCACTTACAGCAATCCAATGTAAATACATTTTGTCTCCAACTCCACCACCACTTGTATGAATCATAGCCCTGCCAAATGATGCAAATTCCGCTGCAATGATTGTGTGCAGGAATTATTCAGTATGGCATCTCCATGTTCAAGTAAACACTGCTCTTTGTGCAAATGCAAATGGATTTCAAAACATTTTTTTTTAAAAGCCACCTTTAAAGGCGCTATATAAAATAAAGTTTATTATTATTAATATTGATGATATTCTTCCTACCAGGACTTGTAAAATTGTTGCTGTTATTGTTGTTATCCTGTAAAGCGCTTTGAGAAGCATACTGTCCAGCATATTGTATTTCATTGCACTTTGACAGATCGTCTTATAATCACTTGTTGTTAGAATATCCCCCAAGAGGATATTCCCCCCAAGAGGTATCCAGGTAACAGTGAAACGGGCGTATAGTCTGGGGAGATCGCCCATTTTCCATGTAAATAGTTTCCTGGTTCCGCACCCCTTGGTCTCTCTCTCTCTCTCTCTCTTTCAATTCAATTCAATTCAATTTGAAGGTGCTTTATTAGCATGACCGATGGGTACAATCAGTGTACAAAACAAAAAATAAAAGTAATATAAAATCTACAGACATATTATAGACATTTACAACAAAGACATATTATAAAATATTTACATATAATGTAGCCAGAAGGAGCATTATTGGGAGACAGGCTCACTGTTCCTCAGGCTGTGACAGGAGATCACATACTGGGCTGCCAGTTCCACTGAATCCCCTCCTCCCTCTCCCAGTAGGATTGGGACCCGTTGTGATTCTGGGAGGTGTTGGGAACTCTGGGATTAGATTTCTGAATTTAGGAAAGAATGTTTCTCTAATCCCAGAGTATCTGTCACAGTGCAGTAGGAAGTGCACCTCTCTCTCTATTTCTCCCTCCTGGCAGTGGGATCACAGCCTGTCCTCTCTGGACAGCCAGGTCTGCCTATGTTGCCTAGTTTCTATGGCCAGGCTGTGGTCACCGAGCCTGTACTTTGTCAGGGTCTGTTTCATTTTGTTGTTTCTTATCTTGGTCAAATATTCGGCTAGTGTGTATTGTCTGTTTAGGGTTCTGTAGCATTCCAGTTTATGTTGTATTTGTGTGTGTGTCCCAGTGTGTGAGATATTGCTGTTTTATCTGTGCTGTGATGTGGTTGTAACGAACAGTTCTTTCCGGACCCTATGCGGACGACACAACCCGAAAGGTGAAGAAACAATAGGGAAACGTCATGCAGGAATACGGGGCTGAAGACAGGGGGGCGTGTCCAAGGTGCGCTGGTGCACGGGGGAGGTGTGGCCGAGGCGAACAATCCAAAAGAGTAATCCTTAGAGAGTATCCAAAACAAATGGGTAAGTCCAAAACCAGGAGATCCATCAAAACAAGGAATTAAAACCAGAGGCCGGGTTGGAACCGGCGGACAGGGAAGAGAGATTAAAATCTTAACGGGACCAGGCGCTTCCAGGTCCCGGACTCGCACGGTACGGAAACCAGATGCAGAGCCCGGATGAGCATCAGCGCCTGGCTTTAAAGGTGGGCTGGAAAAAAAAATCAGGTGCACTTAAAGTCTTAAGTGAAAGGGCTGAAGCACCCTTTAAGGAGGGGGGACTATAATCAGGACAGTGGTGGAGTCTGAGTTGCGGTGCTCTAGCAGTGCTGTCCTGATGCTGGTTAGTGTCGGTGTGGTTTGTGTCAGTGAGCCTCAGGACCAGCTGGCTCAGGGGGCTCTGTTTTGGGCTCAGCAGGGCTTTGTGGTGGTAGGAATTTTGGTCGCTGTTTTTGTAGGTGTAGCCAATACTTTAATATTCTTTTCTATATGTTTATCAGTAGTGGGTACTGGCCTAATTCGGCCCTGCACCCGTTGTTAGGTGTTTTTGTCTGCACACGGAGGATGTTTCTACAGATCTCCATGTGCAGAGTTTCTGTGGGGTGTTTGTCCCATTGAGTGTAATCCTGGTCTGTGAGGGGACCCCACACTTCACTGCCGTATAGGGCAATGGGTGGATTACACTATCAAATATTTGGAGCCAGATTTTTGTTGGTGGATTGATGTTGAAGAGCCTCCATCTTATTGCACAGAAAGCCCTGAGTGCCTTCTCCCTAGGTACCTTCACTACCAGGTCAAAACTCCCAGAAGAGCTGATGGTGAGACCGAGATATGTGTAGCTGGATGTGTGCTCCAATGTGTTGTTGTTCAGTGCGAATTTGTACCTGTTTCCCTGAGGTCTGGCTTTCTTCTGGAAAACCATAACTCTGGTCTTGTCCAGATTGTCTGTCAGTGCCCAGTTCTGACAGTACTGCTCCAGCAGTGCCAGGGTCTGCTGCAGCCCCTGTTCTGTGGGTGACACAAGGACCAGGTCATCTGCATAGAGCAGGAACTTGATTTCTCTCACTCTCTCTCTCTCGGGCCCGTGCTCTTGGCGGGCTTGTCTTGTGTCTCTCTCTCGTCTGGGTGCGGGAGTGCTGCTGGCAGGTGGTGACGGAGAAGAAATAACGCAGTTTTTTACTCCACAAGTTTGAGTCTCTGTGTTCGTCCTCAAAGAACCCAAATTCATTACATTGGTGTCAGAGTGGGAGGACGGACAGTGAACGGCCGATGATGTCGAACTCAGAGAACTGCCAGTTCCCCCAGCAGCCAAGTGATCCCCTAAAGCACCTTTTGGGGGCGAGCAGCAGCCCCCAGGGGCCAGGACAACCCCACAGCACCACCAGTGGCCACAGCCCTTATCAGGGCTACCCAACGGTGACCTACTCAGAGGAAGGGGGGCCCTTTCTCAGGTCGCCTCAGGCTGTGTGGCAGGAAGGAGATGCCAGACCAGCGGGGTCCAGCCCTGCTCCAGCCTGTGCCGGTGAGACCGAGCCGTTATAATGGGGAGATCCCATGGCAAATGTTTGAGGCCCAGTTCCAGATGGCGGCCTGGGCAAACAGCTGGTCTCGGGGTGTGTGGGTTGACCGGAGCGGGAAGCGGAGGTGGCAGTGGCAGGCGTCGCCTGGGCCTGTCGATGCCGCGGGTGTCGGGGCTTGCCGCTGGAGGGCACTTGTCACACCCGGCGCAGCAACCCGTCCCTCACGCCCAAGTCAAGGCAACCACCCACTTTCTGCAACCAGTCCAACCCCAGTATACAGTCCGCTCGGACTGGGGCAAGGTAGAAGGGGTGTTTCACCCTCGTAGCCCCAAAGTGCATGATGAGCACCCTGGGGGTCCGGCTGCCTCGGTGCCCGGCAGGACACCAGGCTGCAGCAGGGTGATGGGCGAACCGGTGTCGACAAGGGCCTGGCAGGGTCTGCCCTCAGTGAGGCAGGGAAGGAATAAGCCCAGGCTGTGGCCAACTCTTCCCACAGCAGGCGGGGTGAAGCGCTCCTTCTGGCTTTCCGGAGCGGGGGTAGCGTCACTCTTCCCCCCTCTAGGCCACCCTGCTCATGTTTCCCGACGGCCTCCGGAGTCCCTGGGGCTGGGGGAACCGGCAGTTCTCTGAGTCCAACATCATCTGCCGTTCAATGTCCATCCTCCCGCTTCTGACACCATTTAATGAATTTGGGTTCGTTGAGGACAAACACAGAGACTCAGACTTGTGGAGTTAAAAACTGCACTTTATTTCTTCTCCGTCACCTCCCCCCAGCAGCACTCCTGCAACCAGACGAGAGAGAGACACAAGACAAGCCCACCAAGAGCGCGGGCCCGAGAAAGAGAGAGATAGAGAGAGACAGACAGAGAGAGAGAGACACCAAGGGGTGCGTAACCAGGGAACTATTTACATGGAAAATGGGTGATCTCCCCAGACTGTACGCCTGTTTCACTGTTACCTGGATACCTCTTGGGGGATATCCTCTATATCCTCTTGGGGGGAATATCCTCTTGGGGGATATTCTAACGAGATTATAAGACGATCTGTCAAAGTGCAATGAAATACAATGTGCTGGACAGTATGCTTCTCAAAGCGCTTTACAGGACAACAACAATAGCAACAACAATTTTACAAGTCCTGGGAGGAAGAATATCATCAATATTAATAATAATAATAAACTTTATTTTATATAGCGCCTTTAAAGGTGGCTTTTTAAATTTGCATGTGCACACAGAGCAATGTTTACTTGAACATGGAGATGCCATACTGAATAATTCCAGCACACAACCATTGCAGCGGAATTTGCATCGTTTGGCAGGGCTATGATTCATACAAGTGGTGGTGGATTTGGAGACAAAATGTATTTACATTGGGTTGCTGTAAATGGAGCACTAATAACCCCAAAACTCTACTTATTATTTTACAAGAGAATGCACCTGACAAGCTGGACAGTATGCTCCTCAAAGCGCTTTACAGGATAACAACAACAATAACAACAACAATTTACAAGTTCTGGGAGGACAAATATGATCAATATTAATAATAATAATCATAAACTTTATTTTATATAGCGCCTTTAAAGGTGGCTCCTCGAAGCGCTTTACAGGATAACAACCGATGAAACAACAGTGGCTGGGGGTTGAATATACCTGTGAAACCGGTTTTGTACTGTACTGTAGACACAGAGACTCAGTATCGATAGCAATTAGCAATATCAAAATAGCAATATAATGGACACACAATTGACTTTTTTAAAAAAGCACAGCATTCTTCCTCCCCCTACATTCTCAGAGTAGAAAAAAATCTATGATTAGCACAATTTATTACAGTGCTAAATTTAATATTATTGATTACTAATAGTTTATGCTAACACCTAGCTTTCTTAACGCGAGAAGTACTACCGTAAGTAAGTACTGTACAGTAAGTACTTACTGTACTTACTGTACTTAAGTACTACTACTGTAAGCAAAAAAAAGGGGTTTTGGAGGGGGGGAGAGGGGTCTTTGTGTGGAAGACTTGACAAAGACAAAGAAAGTGAAATACAGTAATACTACCAGCTATATAGATATATAGATTTAGATATTTAGATCCTTAAATTAATATCATTATTAATTTCTTTAGATACGTGATTACATATTCACGATTATAAAACAGATAATTCCGGTCCTGGAATCTGACTGGCTGACACCCTTCTGAAGCGGAACCATAATCTCTGGTATACGGACGCCCCAGAAATTGTACAGTCTGAGGATCCTTGTGATATTTTGAGCTCTGGTTGAATGATAAGTGTCGCAGTTTAAATAATTTTCGTTGTTAGAAATTATGAAACGCTCTGTTAAAAGCAAAGGAGTTTATATGTCTGTTATACTAAAAGAAAATGCCCAACGAATTAGGGATTGGACAGTCTTTCAGTGCTTGTACAATCACGTTTTTATGCGACACGCCCACAGCTGTGTACCGTGAAATACCCCACCCATTTTGAATGGCTGCATCTGTATATACAGTACAATTCATACACAAAAGAAATGGAGAAATGTGAAAGAGAAATCCAAAAACAACAAACACCCTTTCAGGTCTCAGAGATTAGGAAAGATACAGTATGCTGAAAGAAAACATTGGACAGAATTCAACATGGTCTGCCTTTTAGTTGCAATTCAGAGGGTCAATGTTTAATCAACAACAGGCAGCACAGACATTTAAAGCATTCCTGAAAGGTCAATTCCGCCTTCTATAAAAATACAAACAATACAAAAGGTATTGAGCTGATAAATGTAGGATAAACCAATCAGGATATATTAGTCAATATATAACCCACAGTTACATGATCAGTATTTCAGGAGTATGCAGTTAAATCCATAGCTACATAGCCTAGGTTTTAGAAGTACTGTACACCATGTTTAAACCAGAGCTCCAGAAGGAACTTGGACTTGAAAGTTTGAATATTTTTTCAAAGACTTATATACATATATATTTGCACTACAACTAACATAACTACCAAAATATTAGTGTATCTTCCATGGAGTAACCCACTTGTGCAAAGTCGATAGAATGTCCTACAATGTGGATTGTCTGATTCCAAAGAAATCTAGTAGTAGATGGAGCCTTTCCCTCAATGTGCTTTGCTATGAGAAAGAGGGTGAAGTATAAGTGATGTCATCAGAGACATCATGCAAGTGGCTTGGAGGTTTTGTCAAAGGCCATAGTAGATATAACAGTTGAAGCTACAACATACTACTGAACCAAATGGACAGCAGAAGATTTTGCATCTTGTTAGAGGACCATTAACTAATCCTGTATTTCAACAGGTTTCTGTGAACATCTCATAGAGCAGGACTTTCAAACTCCTTTGCTGCGGTGGGCAAGTTTTGATTTCAATTTACTTCATGTGAGCCATACATATAGATATTGTACATATTTAAATAATAGGCACAACCATACGATATATTTTGCAATTCAGTGCATTTATGGTTTTTACTTTACAATGACATATCTCCTTTTAAAATGGAATTGAAATGCAATTACCCTCTGACCATGGAATGCGTCTTTAGCATTTTTAAGCACAAATATTTAAATGTCATATCTGTAATTATGATACTATGTAAATCTTTGTTCTATTTAAAATATTGTTGGGACAGCATACACATCTTTATAAATGGATTGCTTTAAAAAATTGCAAAGATAATCAACTACAGTATATACACCAGTATATAAACAGTATATACAGCATTTTCATCACTGTTTGAAAACTGATTTTTTCAATTTGTTGTTGAAACAAACATTGAAAGTGTTATTTCAATACCTGTTTTTCATTGTACAAAACTATTTTCATTCTAACACAGGTGCTTCCTTTCATGGCCACTTCCCTTGTGACCTAATTTACTTAGTGATTTCTATAGTTGTAATTTCTCCTTATTTTTAACATCTTGTCAGCAAAACATGTATCCACGAAAAATAAAAAAAACTGTTCCTGGCCATAAAACCAGAACCTAAAACCTAACATAAAAGATCATAAATCCTAAAGTGACAGGAAAGATTAAAAAAGGTGAACAGTCCAAACTGATTTGTATTGCCTTGAACTTTACTTCTTTGTGCTGAGGTTTGAGAATTTGCACTTTTTACATAATTAATTTTTGCTACTATACTATGTAAAATAATCTAAATAAATATCAATAGTGTTTTATTTAGACAATTCAGGACTTTTAAGTTAACTGTGATGAAAAAAGCTTTTATATGTAAAGTGATGGGAATTTCATTTTTACTTTACAAACTGAGGAACAAATTACCTTCGTAAACTTTGTTATGGATGTACATGTATATCAACTGGTAAATTAGAGGACTGCAAAGTGAGATATACAGGCTGTGGTATTAGCAATCAACATCACCCCTAAATTCTGCTTGCAGACTGATAAGACTAACATGGCACCTGTGATGATAATTAAGATTTGGCTCAACTCATTCTGTAATTAGCAGAGTTATAGTGTTTTTAAACGGGAAAGACAATCAGCAAAAGACAAGGTTAAAGAAATGTTTGTGTGACATAAAATGTGAAACACTATTTGCTGGTTATCAGAAATTTAAAGCACTAACAAATTCACTTATATAAATACTTGTACAGATCCGGCCATCCAAAATGCACGATGGATGTACCATCACCAGGTTGTTGCATACGTATCATGTTACAATGCCTTTTTTTAAAATAATTTGACGCAGGACTGCACTACCCTAATAAGACCACCAGGTGGCACAGTGAATGCTTAATGTGGTGTGGGGAAGTATTCTGGGTTTCAGCTCAAACACCTGGTTTCGAATCCCAGTAAGTGCAGAGACCCGTAGGGACAATGTTTCCAATCATAGAATTTAATTTGTATATTGTTTTGACTTGTATTCATTTTATACTGTATATTACAATATATTAAATTAATATTAAAAAAGAAAGTAGGGCTGTTTTACGAAGCAAAATTACTCACCCAGATATCTAAAATATTTTTTAAAAAAGCTTGTATATTATATTTAAATCCATACATTAATATTGTTAATGATGTCCAGAAACTATTCTATTAAATCCATACATTAATATTGTTAATGATGTCCAGAAACTATTCTCAGTTACCAAAATGTCTTGAGTTACATGATTCCATATTAATATTCCCTATTAAGTAGATTTTTTTTAAGTAGATTACAACTTTGTTTACAAAAATGGCAACAAGTATTCATAGAAAAAGTTAAAAGGTTATATCTTTAAAGTATACAGTATAAACTTTATATAGTTAGAACAAGCACATCAAAACTTTTCCGAAATAACCTCTGTAAGTGACCGAGTTAAAGACTTTAAAGCAGAAAATGTTTATGAAGAAGGTGAAATATTGTTATGTACTTTTTTTTTATTTTAGCTCCACTACCAACTACAGTATATACATTATGTATCATATATTTATGTTAATAAATTAATGTTGTCTATAACATTCAGTCATTATATTTCTATAGTTTTTTTCGGAATTTCAGAATTTCCATTAGTTAAATAATTCCATATTAATGTTCATTATTGAGTGGACTTAAAGATGCACAGTTGAAGCAATCATTTCACTGACATATAATGTACCACATGTGCCACCTATCCATCTTCTTTGGCCAGTGAATCACTTAGCGAAATGTACTGTTGCATACTGTAGTATCTCTAATGCAGCAATGAGTGTTAATGTGCATTCTGAGTGGCTTCATCTGTATTTGACTTCGGAAACAACAACCTGTTACACAAATCAAGCATATTGGCTTTGCATTTTCTTCTGCGAAGAAATAGAAATTTCACATCTCAACTTCAACCACATTTCTTATTTTTCTTTTCTTCAATAAAATAATTACAAAGTCTTTCTAACTATGTTCTAAAATAACATTTAACAGTGTAAAACCCACTTGGAACAGTCTCAGCTCACCAATATTGGTTCAGTCCCTAAGGTTGCCTTGAAATTGTTTCATACGCAGTAGTGAAACAAGGACACAGGGTTTCATATTTGGAAACTTAAGGGAACTTAATTTAGGAAGCACTTCTTTACTCAAAAACTAGTGGGTATCTGGTTCTAGTTTCCCAGTAAGTTGGCTGAAGCCCAAACTCTGGGCACCTTTAAGAAATGGCTGGTCGAAACTTTTAATTCGCTCAGTTACTAAACTACCAAATTAACAAGATTGGCAATAATCTCTCTCTTGTTTGCAGACCTTTCTTGGGCTGTTATGTTTAAAAATGTGACAGAGAAGTCTTGAGGATGTGTGTTCAGATCTTGTGTTAGATTTTTTCACACATTATCATCAAACAATGGCAATTTGAAAGGTAGAGAACCACATCGGCTGCACTGTGTACAGACGCAGCCATTCAAAATGCCCGGTAAAACCCCATAATTTGCGCAGTTACTGTATCTGCAGTTTAGTGCGTTATACAGCAGTACACGTTTGGCTGGCCAAAATGACTAACAGGCAGCACTCGAGGTACACTGGTTGTTAGTGAAACAATTGCTTCATTTAATCTCTTTACTGTGCATGTTTTAGTAGCTGAGCATAAAAAGAAGAGGAGCATAACGTGTCTGAAGATCATAAATGATATTAACTTAGGCATATTAACATACTATGAAAACTGTATATGGCTGGTATTGGTAGTTACACACCAGTATTCCTCTTTCTTCATAAAAATTTTAAGTATCAAAGTCTTTCATTCAGTTACATACTGTGGTTATTTTGGAAAAGTTTTCTGACTACATTAAGTTCATATACTTCATAAAAAGTTATAATGTTTTAACTTTTTCTATGAATACTTGTGCTCGTTATTGCAGTACAAAAACACATACTTTTTATAATTTGATTAATAGGGAATATAATATGAAATCACGTATCTAGAGAAATTAATAATGATATAATTATATTCATATAGCTCAAATTATTACAGTAATACATTTACACTGTAAACATCTGCATTAATTTGACTCATTTGCCTGTGATAACTTGAAACTTTTTGTCTGCCCTTTTCAGCTATAGCTAAAGTTGTCAAATAGCGCATTGGTGTAATGGCTTTGATAGATAGATACTTTATTGATCCCGTGAGGGAAATTGCAGTGCAACAGCAGCTTAACACACACAACACAGCCACAGTGTAACGAATTATAATAATAATAATATAATAAAAGTACAATACATACAATACAATACAAGAGTTACTCACAGTCCGGACACACAAAGAACAAACTAGAACAGAACAGTACACAGAAAAATCGTATCACACATATGAATATAAATATAGATGTAGATATAGATATGGATGTAAATATAGATATAAATATAAATGTATCGCACAGGTTCCTGGCATATATTGCACAAAAAATGGTTGTAAACGTGAAAAAGAAAAAGAAAAAGAAAGAGAACAGATGTAGCAGTAGATCTGTAGATGTGTTTAGTCCAGAAACAGGTCACTGTCGATGTTGCCTCTGCCAAGACGCAAGGTGGATGCATTGTACAGTCTTATGGCAGAAGGCAAGAATGACCTCCTGTAGCGCTCCCTGTCACACCGTGGATGAATCAGTCTATTGCTGAACGTGCTCTTCATTCCTGCAAGCCTGTCATAGAGAGGATGGGAGGAGTTGTCCATGGTGGCCTCTAGTTTGGACATCATTCTCCTCTCTTCCACTACCTCCAAGGGGTCCATGTCAGACCCAATGACAGAGCTTGCTCTCCTGATGAGCTTGTTCAGCCTGTTAGAATCCACTGCTCTAATCCCAGAGCACCAGCACACCACTGCGTAGAAAATGGCACTCGCTACCACCGACTGATAGAACATATGTAGCATCTTACTACACACATTGAAGGACTTGAGCCTCCTCAAGAAGTAAAGTTGGCTCTGTCCCTTCTTATAGATGGCCTCGATGTTCTTAGACCATTCCAGTCTATCGTCGATGTGCACTCCCAGGTACTTGTACGAGTCCACCATCTCCACGCCACTCCCATGGATGTAGACAGAAGTTTAAAATTGTATTTTGTTCTGGGTGATTTGTCACAGTTTTCACAAACTCCAATTTATTAAATGTCTACTTTTGAGACAGGGTGTTCCAGACATCTGTTTAATTTTTGAATCTCCCTATGTATTCCATATTTTAACCTTTTCTATGAATACTTGCACTCGTTATCGCAGTAAAAAAAACAACATATTTTTAGAATCTTCTAAATAGGGAATATAATATGGAATCACTTATCTAAAGAAATTAATAACGATTTTAATTTAAAGATCTAAATATATGTATTTATATAGCTGGTAGTATTACTATAATCCACTTTCTTTGTGAGCACTTTTTAGTTTTAAATTGACACATTCATGCATGATTACTTCAGAAACATTTGTAATCTGTTCTTCTCAGCTGTGTTACCAAGTAGCCCTTTGATACAGCCGGTTTGCCAATAGGAGTTCTGCCTAGGCGATCTGAGTTCAATATCCGGTACGGTTTTTCTTCTAACAAAGTCTTGCTTTTATAAAATAAACTGACTTTTTAATGTTTAATGATTAACATGCTATAATACACAGTTTAAAATTAAAAATCTAAAGAGTATAAAACTTAAATTCTTAATTGGAAAAAGATTGTCTCTCACAGTGACCAGGATTCAAAGCCAGGCATTTTCTGGCAATAGCTCAAATGCTGTATATGAGACGTTAAGGTTTATTAGCTCCACCTGGTGGTTTTACAAGTTGCTTTGGGATACTATTATCATTTTCAAGATTTCAATACTGGAGTAAACAGAAGCATACTTTTAGAATTTGATTAATAGGGAATATAATATGGAATCGCAAGAAAAACTGCGAAAAACCTGTATATCACCATAGGAAGCATAACAGCGTAGCCTCCAATTAACCAGACCACAAAACAAAGGAATAAAGCTTTGTTTGATTTCTGAAACCCTTTCTTTATGTCCTGTTTTCATTCAGGTAAGGGTCAACTATATACACAATACTGCTGACAGCAGGAAAAGTCATATTCTTTACTCAGCAGTGTCTTAAAACCAGCACCAATGGTGTTCAAAAAGATTTTTTTTACAAAGAAGACTAACACAGCTTTACATTGTGAATCTGTTTTTCTAAGAAAACATGTGAGTGGGGGGGGTTGGACTTGTCCTTATTCTACTTTGAAAATACCTGTAAAACTGGTTTGTTTACAAACAATGTAGACAGCAAGAGAGAGATGCGATAACTGCGCAGCGCTAGGCAAATGCACATTAATGTAGGGCTTTCGGGCTCAAATGGATTTGCGCCCTACGTACTGTATCCTGTAACCATGTAACCTGCGGTACCGCTGTGTACATACTGTACAAACATGTTGTGATATTTAGAAATATAAAAAATGTCAATATAATGCCAATAATATTTGCTATTTTAGTTTTTCAAAGAAATGTTTATTTGTTAAAAGAAAACTGATGGTGACATCTGGGTTTGAACACTCAACCTCAGGGTTATAAGTCAGTCATTTAAGCTATCACACCACGGAGGTAGTCATGTGACAAACACATCTCAATGGAAAGTCTTATACTACTGTTTGTGCAACAGTACATGAATATAGTTATACCGTTATTGATTTCTTTAGATACACGATTCCATATTATATTCCCTATTGATCCAATTCTAAAAGTATGCTTCTGTTTACTCCAGTATTGAGTGTATTTGCAGAAAAGCTTAAAACTATTGCTTTTCTCACAAAACACTGTATACTGTATAAACATACAGTAACATGGTCAGAAGGAGCAAGGACCATGTAAAAATGTTTCCGAAATAACATGTAAGACTTTGATGCTTAAAATGTTTAGGGAGAAATGGAATACTGGTGTGTATTTTTTCTTTAAAATACCAAGACCAGCAATATACAGTTTACATAATATGTTTATGTTCCTAAATTAATATCATTTATGACCTTCAGATGCGTTATGCTCCTATTTCTTTTATGCTCAGCTACTAAATTTTCCCCTTAGTAGTAAAATTCCATATAAATATCCAATACTAAGCAGATTAAAATGTGCACAGTAAAGAGATTAAATGATTAAATCTTTTCACTACCGACCAATGCACCACGAGTACCCCTGTCGGTCATTTTGGCCAGCCAATCATGTACCGCAGTAGGGAGCGGTGGCACACGTGTAGATGCCCGTGGTACGGGTTTGTACCGTGCATTTTGAATGGCTGCATCTGTATGTATCAATAAATGAATTCCGAGTGTAGTAAATCCTGTGAAGACTCCCTGTTGTTCTGCCAATTGATTCCAGCAGCCATATTACCCTGAAACTGACAACTGGCAACCCACTGAAACTAAGCAGGTATGAGCCTGGTCAGTACCTGGATCGGAGACCTCCTGGGAAAAACTAAGGTTGTTGCTGGAAGAGGTGTTAGTGGGGCCAGCAGGGGGTGCTCACCCTGTGGTCCATGTGGGTCCTAATGCCCCAGTATAGTGACGGGGACACTATACTGTAAACAGGCGCTGTCCTTTAGATGAGACGTAAAACCGAGGTCTTGACTCTCTGTGGTCATTAAAAATCCAAGGGTGTTTCTTGAAAAAAGTAGCAGTGTAACCCCGGCTTCCTGGCCAAATCTCCCGTTGGCCCTTACCAATTCATGGCCTCCTAATAATCCCCATCTATAAATTGGCTACATTACTCTGCTCTCCTCCCCCCTAATACCTGATGTGTGGTGAGTGTTCTGGTGCACTATGACTGCAGTTGCATCATCCATGTGGATGCTGCACATTGGTGGTGGTGGAGGGGAGTCCCCATTACCCATAAAGCGCTTTGAGTGGAGTGTCCAGAAAAGTCCTATATAAGTGTCAGCAATTATTATTATTATTATTATTACTAATAATCAGTTTACTGTTACAACTAAATATCATGTCAGTAAATTCACAAAACCCCTACAACATCACTAAGGATGCCTGCTTGTGTGTTGGCTATGGAAATTAAGAAAATGCACAAATTAAGTCCCAACCAATGGCTCTGACTGGACCTCACCTGTAAGCCATATGTTTGACACACCTGTCATAAAATATCATGTTTGAGTCTACCATGGAGGTGGATTGATAAACTATAAGGGGTATTCTCTAATTCTGGGGGAGTGCAGTATATGCATATGTGAATGCATTTATACTTTCTTTACATTTATATGCATGGCCTTCATTTGCTAAAGGAATGTGTCTAAGTAGTATCAATATGATGTTACCTGATCCAAAACTAAAAAAAAACTATTTCTTTTGTAATTATTTTTTTTCTTTGAAATTATGAAACTTCAAAGTTTGATTTTATTTTTTCTCTCTCCCTTGTTGCTTAGATCATTGCCAAACCACAATGTTTATTTGTTTATAATGGGGTGCAATACCATTTCTAAAAGTGCCTTAGCAACTGTTACTATGGATACCATGTTCTTATACACACATGAAACCCAGTGTTGCTAATTAAGTCTGCACTTAAGATGTTGCATAACAATACTTCACCACGTTCTGCACTTTCTGTTCCAACATTTCTTGAGTTTTGTCAAAATCTATTTGTATATTGCATATTATCAAGAAATGATCACATCATTTTGTTTTTGTTAGTTAACTACATAGTAATCCTCTCACAAATCCATTTAAGAAAACTCTTAATTGGTAAACTGTAAAATTAAATTTTAAATAATAATGTTTGCATCTAGAGCACTACATTTATATAGATTCAGAGACACAACTCTGTCAGATAGGCAATGCAAATGTTCAAGTACATTGCACTAAGGATGAGTGTTTATTTGCTAAATTGATATTCCAATAAATTAGTGTTAAAATGAATTTTAAAATGTTTTTTCAGGTCTTTTGTCATCGTTTTAAAAAGCAATATTTTATCATGCTTTTCATTGCTGATTTCTCATTGAGGTCTCAAGACACCCTATTGCAGATTGGGGCTAAACAGAACAATGCAACTTGCTTTTGGAAACATATTTAATTATTAATCAAGACTCAGGGATCTTCTTACAATGCTACACACATTTTAACTCATGTCAACAAATTTTAAGGACAAATTTTTAAATGCAGCACACTTACCACAATTGCCGTTTTCTCACCTTGAGTAACATAGAACCAGGGCAAAATTATGTGACATCTAGAGGCCTTGGAGTGCTACTGCAGGTGGTGACAGGACATTAATAATAATTGCTTACACTTATATAGCGCTTTTCTGGACACTCCACTCAAAGCGCTTTACAGGTAATGGGGACTCCCCTCCACCACCACCAATGTGCAGCATCCACCTAATTATGCAGCCTGTGCCCCAGAGAGGCTGTAGGGAAAGGAGTAAGTGTTGCTGTATGCACGTATGATGTCTTGGTGTGGTTATTTTGTCCCTGTAGTTGATCTTCCTAATTAGACTCCTCACATGGGCAGTGTTTGTACTGTACCTTTGTCAGCAGCAACACCAACAGACCCCTGTTGCCTAGACTCCAATGGTCTGTGGTCTGGTCTGGTGGTGAGTAGTTGACTGTTGCAGAGTTAATTAATTATTAATTGCCATAGTGCACCAGAACGCTCCCCACACATCAGCTATTAGTGGGGAGGAGAGCAGAGTAATGTAGCCAATTCATAGATGGGGATTATTAGGAGGCCATGAATTGGTAAGGTGAAATGGGAAATTTGGCCAGGACACCGGGGTTACACCCCTACTCTTTTTGAGAAACACCCTTGGATTTTTAATGACCACACAGAGTCAGGACCTCGGTTTTACATCTCATCCGAAGGACGGCTCCTGTTTACAGTATAGTGTCCCAGTCACTATACTGGGAAATTAGGACCCACATGGACCAGAGGGTGAGCGCCCCCTGCTGGCCCCACTAACACCTCTTCCAGCAGCAACCTTAGTTTTTCCCAGGAGGTCTCCTATCAAGGTACTGACCAGGCTCACACCTGCTTAGGTTCAGTGGGTTGCCAGTTGTGAGTTGCAGGGTGATTTGGCTGCTGGCCAAATTGAGTTTGTTATTTTATTCTTCAGACTTACCTGATCCATTTAAAATAAACAACATATAATGTTGACTTAGAAGAACAAAGCAGTGATTAGTGCTGAACTGTAAGGTTGTTCGTTCACTCAAACTGCTCCAGTAAATGCTTTCTGTATAAATTGGTCCTTTCCAGGTCATTGCAAATGAGAATTTGTTTCCACCTAAAAAAAAAATCTTTAAAAAATATGGCAGATGCGAGGCTCAAAATTGAGCATATCTTAAAATTCCACAAGAAATTAGTCATTAAAAACCTTAGCTGAAAAAAAGAATGTATGGCAAAGCTAACAGAAAGAAACAATGATAACAGCATTAATCTCTTCAGAAGAGTATTGATTTCAAATACATAAATTCACAATAAAATCTTAATTGCAAGCCCATTGTATCTCTGTGTATCTCTCTGTAATGAACTCTGAAAACCCTGAGGTACTCAAAACAATTTGCAGATCTTTTCTATAAAGTTTTGCTTTGTTCTGTATTTTTTATACTTTGTAAAAGAAAATGAGCATTTGTTATGCCAAGGCAGGAGGGAACTTGTAGCCCTTAGTTGCCCTGGGAAACCGGAACATTCCCATGGGTGTCTATATTGTTCCTGGGGCTACTATAACACACTCTGGCCACTTATTGGTGATTTTCCAAACCAGTTTTGCCTATTTTTATCCTGTTATGCCACTGGAAAGATGCTCTGACATTGAAATGCCCCCAGTGGTGCTAATCATATATTGACCTGAGTGACACTTCCTGCCTGAAACCTGAAGATATCCAATCCAGCTTCGTGCTCAAGATCCCTAAATTCCTGTTCAGCACCAGACCACTGGCCTCTGTCCCTTCATCCATCCATGCATCTGTAGAGCAGTCACTCTACCTGACCCTTCATTTAAAAACTGCGTTCACCTTCCACACAGTACAACTCTAGTCCACTGTTAATCTCCACAATCTTTGTCCCTCCTCAGCTGTCTTCGGCGAATCCCAAGCTCTTTATACTTTGGCTTTCTTCACTAGCTGCCAAAGATTGCCGAGTCCCTACATTTGGATTCCTGCCCATAAGTAATCTGCTTCTGTTAGCTTTAGCTATCTGCAGTTGAAAACAATTGAGTTGAATTTAATAATTGAATTAAACAAGCTCACAATCATTATGTTAAGAAAATAATATAATTGTACACTCCATGTCATGCCCAGAATAGTACATTTGAAATTAATACCTATGCAATTGTCTAAAAATGTACACACATCAAAACAACACACTAAAACACTACACTAGAAGTTTGTATACAGAACAAATTAACACAGAACCTATTTTTAAAAAATAATTACTAAATTATGATGCATGCTGAAGGAATTACTGAAAAATAATGTACACTTGTACCTGATTTGATATCATCAATAAGGCAATTTTAAAACGATCAAGTTGAGATGAATATCAAGCTGATGAGAATAATAGTAATATTTTGTGTGTGGCGCCTTCTTTGGGTTTATCAGCCATCTTATAAATAGAATTATTGCTGATTGATCTCTGATTTGATGAGTAAAAGTCATTATAACTATTATTATTATTATCATTCCATGTTCAATTAAATGTGTTGTTTTGATTAGATGCAATAGAATTGAAATAATATAGAATATAGAACAATACTATAGAAATTAATCAATGAAAATTAATTTCCTACAGTATGTATATTACCTGTTCATCTGGATACATTAATGCATCTGTAACCAAAGGATACTGACATTCCAAAGTTATTATATTGTGACACATCAGTTACTGGACAGGGGATTTATTGTCACATGACAATGTTCAGCGAAACATCTACCGTACTTTTTATTGTTAATCTATTGACATTGAATCTTTGCTTTACTGTCATGTTTCAGGTCGTTCATCCCAAGCTTATACTGTATATCATTTTGTTTATTTTTCTTGTTTTCATTTAGTGGACCTCAGGGTTATTCATCACAGTATCTGAATATTTAGTTTTTATTCTTATCAAAAGTGAGTTTGTTGTTTAAGTTTATTCCATAAATGCCACCTCTGCAAAGCAGAAAGGAAATAAATCAGTTTTCCAGACTAACCTGTCTAACAATTTCAATGGGTGTCAGAGCCTTGAAAAGGTTCTGAATTCATAAGCACTAATTTGTCACCAAGCTACAGTTTAAGAGCGCTTCACAATGGTATTGCTGTGTTTATTTCCAGGCTTATCTGTGCTGCACATCCCTTTGCAAAGTGAAATTAATTCCATGCATTCGTCATTAACAGAACAAAGCCAATGCTCTTTATGAGTAAGATCATTATGCAGTACATTAAGCACAAATATGACAGTTCTTCTCATCCCACAGTTGTCTGAAACAATACATTATTCTCTCATTTAAGTGGTTTCCCATGTAACGAAAAGCTTTTGTGGAAGCTGCATGTTCAGTTTTATTATTTTATCAATTTTATTTATTTCTCCATACTAGTTTGCTAACCATAGTTAACCAGGTTAATATCTAAAAGGTATTTGGATCTCTGATAACCACTGATAAAAGTAGCAACATACTGTCTTTTAAATTTAGTATATCATCAAATTTTATGGGGAATACAATAATGCAAACATCAGTTTCTATATTTTAAAAATTCATTTTTTAAATAATAATCTTAAACACTGCTTTCCCAATGGAAGTGTGATAAAACACTTGACTTTGAGTGAGCACAGCATTTATTACCTTTTATTACCACCTACCATTTATTAACTGTTTTCTATTTTTTTTTTCACTTTCCAAATCATTAAGTATGCAGATTTTGGCTCCTATACACACACAAGGAAAAATAGAAAACAAAACATAGTTTTTTTAGAGCACCAACAACACTCAAGTCCCTCTCTAGATAGAGCTGGGCACTAAACTGCTTTTCAATAAATTAAAATGATCTGTTTTGCCTGTTTACTACTGTATATATAATTATGTTCTAAAGCTCCTAACAGAACCTGTTCAGCTTTGATTCCTTTCTTCTTATTATCACTGTTTATGATTATGATAAAAAACATCACAAAGATATAGTTACTTTCAGTCTGTTCCCCGTTCCCCTAAGGAAGGTGAGGAACCCTAAAATGCTTCTCTTTTTGGTTTTTAAATTGTTATTAAACTCACTAATAATCATTGATGAACTAGTCAGATGACAGCGGGCAGTACAACAGGCCCTACGTTCATGTGCTGTTCTTCATAATTCTCCTGACTTTCATGAATTTCTTCCATAAACCCAAAGGTGACTGATAAGGCCACTACAGGACAGACTGTACAAGTGTTGTCTCTTGAAATAATAAGCTCATGTTCTGTGCAATACACTCAAGTTGAGCCCTCCTTGACACTCACTTTGTTTTTTCTTTTTGTCATCTTTGAATCTCAAAGTGCTTGGCCCTTTTCAAGATATTCATCCTATTCCCATTGAATGCTAATAAACTTCCAAGAGTCAAAACTGGCGCTGTATTTTTTCAAGTTTCTTCATTTGTGTGATGAATCATTCACAATCACAAAGGCAATCATGTGTGAGCGTCCAGACTATGGATGTTACCAGAATTTTTTTATTTGTTTTTCTGGAAAACTAGGTTTTGGTGATAGCGAGTCCATGCTCTTTTCCACTTGTAGTAACATGATGGATGACTTTATATTTGATATTGTCATGTTCTTCCTTCACATTGTTTCTTGTCCGCATACTGGAACCTCATCCAACCCTTGTGTTGAAGTCTCTTAGTAGAATAAATGTCATCTTTCACAATTCCACAAAGTATATGGAAAGAAATTTGATGACCCTCACTGAAGCTCTAATTCTGTTACAGTCTTCTAGAACAGGCATTGAGACTATGAATACAGGCCAAACAAAAGAATAATGGAAAAACTGGCTGTTTATAATAAGGGCTGGTGCAAAAAAAAATATTTATAAAAGGGATAAGACAAAACATTCAGCACAAAATAATTAGTTTCTCCAGAGAACTTCCCATTAACAGGGCTACAATTGGTCTACTAAATTAAGCTTTGAAACAGCATACATATATTGATACTCAGCACAAAGACAGGACTATAACAAAGACTAAACAAAAATTTAAATCTTAGTGCTACAGTATAAATGCCATGTTAAATACCCTAAGCTCACTGTTGATTTTATTGATTGAACAAAACTCTCAACAAAGAGCCTTGTTTCTTTTTAATCAATGATGATAAAATGTTCAATGAAATAGAATAAATTGTTTTGCATTTTTGTTAGGGTACATTAAGATGAGATGAAATAATGTTTGACTAAAACTAAGATCAAATTTAAGTTTATTTAAATGAGTTTCCCTGTACGTGTAATTTCAGTACTTTCGAAGGGGGAAATAGTAAAAACATGCATGCTATGACTGTAATGAATATAATTCTGGGGCAACAACTGCATACTGATTGCAAGGTTAAAATTGTGTGATAATTGAAAAATATGGAAGTGTTCAATTTCTCTCTTTCCTTTTCTTTTCATTTTCATTCTGTCCATCATGAAACCTTATCATGTCTTTTTTTTTGGGCACTGAGGCAAACAATGTTAAGATTTCTGTGCTGCCCTAATTAAATTAAGTGTTATGACCCCAAGTGTCTAGGGGTATCAGGGTGTAACATTTAGGATAATTCTTTTGGAAGCAGGTGGGTTCTGGTGAGGGAATAGGAAGTGTGATAGCAAAGGTGGGTGCAAAAGTGATTATTTTAAATTGAATAAGTGACTAGTAAAACACGATAACACACAGGGATAAGGAACTAGAGTGGTGCCAAAAGAAAAGAAAATAACAAACAAAATGGAGCTGGCTAGGAAAGTGAGGGAAAGCTAATCTGACTACAAAAGAAAACCATAAACACGGTCTTCAACACCCTAGCTAACCTGCACTGACTACCCAAAACCATACAAGACAAACGGCACTCACCTGTACTAGACTAGTGTTACTAATACAAAGTCAACTAAGTGTGCAAAGTGAACCCAACAACCTAAACTAACCTTATACACAAAAGTTCACACAAAAACACAAGTGAACCAGGAATACAAATAAGGGAGAACAAGAGTAATCAACAGGAGCAGGGTACAAAAGAACACAAAAGTTGAACATGTAACACGTTAGGGCAAGGTAATGGCAAAACAAGGATAAACACAAAAACAAACAAAAGTACAAAGAGACGAACAGAAACAAAAGCCAAGACTATACACAAATACATACACACACAAAGCAAAACAAAACAAACCAACGAAGCCGAAGCAATAACTAGAAGCGAAGCGAACCAATAACCAAAACCAAGTAGGACCGAAGTCAAACAAAAGGCTCTTTCCTTCAGAAAACCTCCATGTTATATTCTGAATAAGATGCACTCTGATTGGCTGATAAGCTAATTGATCACAATGTCATACAGAAAGTGTGATGTAACGGTGGGCCAATTGGGAGGGGAGAACAATCAAGGGTCAGCAGCGTGGAACATAAAAAAAACACACACAGACCACACACTGGGAGGTAACATTAAGAAATCAGAAAGAGAAGCTGAAAACACAAAAAAAGATTTTCTTGTAGAGGCTCTGCAAACCCTGGAGGTGTGAGTCCATATTAGGTAAGACACAAATATAACTAACCAATTTATTTACAATAAATATTGTAAATGCAAATATATAATGTCCTTTGTTTCACAAATCTTCTAGAATGAAAATGAATGAAAGAAATAAGTCATAATTCTATGTAAAATGAGAGATCTCATCCAAAATCATGCAGGGAGGGTGTTTCATTGCCCTTTGTCACAAAGATATCACAAGATGAGGACAGGGTTTGCAGAGTTTGGAGGATGCAGAATTCCTAACAGAATTCATAGTAGCCAAAGTGACTTCATGGCCAAAGCAATCCTTTCATACTTCACCCTGTTAATGTTGATTCTACAGTACTCATTGCTCCTGTTCTATGGAGAGGATGACAAGGAGGTGCACTTTGTAACCCAATGCATTTAGACTGCCTGTGTATTTAAGTTGCAAAATGTTTTTGATGCCCCTCCTAGATACTTAAAATGTACAGTATATGCCTCTTATATTGGTATTATTAGAGGCTTTATGTTGTATATTTCTATTGTATATCTTTTAATTGTATGAGTTCACTAAACCAAATTCTAAACCAAATGTAACAAGTTGTTATGGGAATAAAGTCATAAACGTGATCTTAATTTTTTTTTTCTGCAGACAGTATTATTACTTTATGACCAAGACAGGTACTTGGAGAATAAAGGCTACAAATATTGAACTATCAGTCTTTCCTTTTGATCTTATGTTTGTAATGACTTGAACCAGGAGCAAAAGCTGTAAACAAATGACAAATGGATGAATGGTAGTGAAGTGCTTTCTGTGCTTCAACATTTTTGCCCCGTTATCCGTCACTTCTAATAAGCACTGAACAAACACAGTCAATAAAAACACATAGGCAGCAGCTGCATTGCATTAGCTATCGCACAAACTGACATAGCATTCTTGGTGCTTCTTGTAGTTGCAGCATGAAGTCATTGAGTCTGATATCAGGAACATTTACACAAATTCACTCTCTACAGATCAACACTTATAGTCAGTATACATTAAATTTTTATTTCTATGAATTGTAAAATAGAATGGAATTCTTTCCTTAATTCCATATTTTTCTGCTTCTTACAGGAGTCATACCAGTAATAAGTTAAAGGAAAACCTATTCTGTCTCAACATAAATTATATTATGTTCTACTTGTAATTACACTGCAATTACATTTGTTTTCACACTTCACATACTTCACAGTCACATGCAATGCTATTTCAAAATTTGATTTGAACTTTAAAATGTAATGAATTGTAATGAATTATATTAAACGGACATTGTTTTTGAGAATTGAAAAACAATGTCTGAGGTGAAGATAGTTTACATTAGGTTCTGCATATTTTCTGTATAATAATTAGTTTAATTAATGCATTAAAATTGAAGGCAATAAATTCTATTTTGTATGATAAATGTATTTTCATAGTAAAATACAGTACATGATATACATGTGAAACTGTTTATTACACACTATTTTGCTCAAAATGCCGTAGTTTCTTAACTTTCCTTATAATTACATTTTCCTAGCTCAATATACATTACTAAACATTGAGATTTTCTGGAGTGCCTGGATATTCACCAATATATTAAATAAATCTACATTTCAAGTTTAAAGGCAAAAGTATTTTGTTTTAGTATAATAAAATTATTATTAATGTGTTTAACATTTCTTGTTAACTTCAGTTACAGAAGATTCTTACAGTTTAGTAAAACAAAAAAATACTCCTACCTACCAATAATTTTGGTTACATGATGAATTATTGAAAACTGTGTGAAAATGTTTAGCCAGTTAAAATGAATCCTCCTTGCCTATTATCTTTAAAATATTCCACATCTCCTCTTTATAATGGAGCACTATCACATAAAGCAGCAATGTGATTAATTATTTAAGGCTAATTTGTGGATGCTTCATTAGTGGAACCTGCATGCTTAACACCAGCAAATAAAAAATGGCCAATTAAGATTACTGTATCAAAAGATATCCTGCTGCTTACAAAAACAATACATCAGCACAAATTGCCAAACGAAAATATCTGAGTCTTTATTCTAAGCGACAGAAGCAGATAGGATTAGGGCTTTTACAATAAATTTGACAGTATAACTATGATGGTTCCTTAACCTCCAATGGGCACAAAACTTCTACTCTAAACTGCAAAGCCTTGCCAGGAATTTGTGTTTATTCTCAATTGGTGGCAGTCGTAACTAAACAAAAAATAAGTTACTTATATACTACATAGTTGCAGTTGATTATATACTACATTTTTGTGATAGAATGAAACAACAAACCAATATTATTTTAGCCTTTTATAAGTTAAATAACACTGTAATCAAGTATTTAAAGCCAGTACCACTGATGTGAGTAGTGATATTCTGTCCTTTCTTATGGTAACACCTAAAATAAATAAGGATGTAGAAAATTTAAAATTATTTTAACATGTAGTATGCTGTATTAAGAGCCCCATTATTTGAAAAGCTAACCAAATTTCATTTTTTAACTCCCAAGTTAATCATATACTTTTAGCAACCCTAACAAAGTAAAATATGTACAGTATGTGATGGTCCATGATGGTCCATAAAATGTAATACAAATGTAATATAGGTGGTGCAGTGGTTTGTATTGCTGTCTTAAAGCATTGAGGCCCAGTTTGTACGTTCTCCCCATGTTCATGTGGATTTCCTCTGAGTACTCCTTTTTCCTCCCACAGTACATAGACATACTGGTGGGTTAATTAGCTTTTGTAAAATTGGCCCTGGAGTGTTTGTGTCTCTATGTGTCCTGCCAAGAATGGGCGTCCCGTCAAGGGTGTATCTTGCCTTGCATCCATTGTTCGAAGACTTCAGTTCCCCCGCCACACAAAACTGGATAAATCAGTTTAAAAAATGGATGGATAAATATCATCTTATTATTATTCTATTGTTAGTATCCACTCACTTTTATTTTAAAAATATCTGAATGTTTATATTTTGCTATACAACATCAGGTTTTTAGATTTGGTTCAGTTTGTCTTACAATTCAGTTTGTTTTATAAAGATGCAGCCATTCAAAATGCACGCTACAACCCCGTACCACGCGAAAATATCTACAGTTCACTGCGTTGTACCACAGTACGTGATTGGCTGGCCAAAATGATCGACACGGGCACTCATGGGGCATTGGTTGTTAGTGGAACGATTTAATCATTTAATCTCTTAACTGTGCATGTTTTAATTTGCTTAATATTGGATATTTAAATGGAATTTTACAACTAAAGGGAACATTTAGTAGCTGTGCATAAAATGAAGAGCAGTATAATGCGTCTGATGGTCATAAACAATATTAATTTAGGAATATAAACATATTATGTAAATTCTATATGGCTGGTATTATACACACCAGTATTCCACTTTCTTCCTAAACATTTTAAGCATAAAGTCTTTCATTCAGTTACATACTGTTTTGAAAAGCTTTTAAGTGCTCCTTTAGACAATATTAAGTTTATATACTTCGTAAAAAGTTATAATGTTTTCGCAGTAAAAACGCATACTTTTTAGAATTTGATTAATAGGGAATATAATATGGAATTGTGTTTCTAAAGAAATTAATAACGATATAAGTATATTCATATAGCTTAAATTATCACAGTAGGACACATTCTTTGTAAATGTCTGTATCAGTTTAACTCATTCACCAATGATTACCTGTGTGGTATAATAGTATAGGCTTGTGCCTTGCATGCTAGAGGTCGGCGGTTTGAACCCAGCTATACCCATGAGTTTTCTTTTAACAAATAAATATTACAAACTACATTACAAACTCTCTTGTTCAAATGGATTGTTTTGTTGCTGCACAGACTGTTAAACCAGAGGAAAAGAGCGCCTCTTTCTTCGAAGCATTTCATTGATCCGATCAGATATTTGTTTCAAATCATACAAAGAAAGTTTTGATAATCTCCGATTCACCATGCCTATAATGGTTTCCCAGAGATTGCAACGCAAGGCCCTTTCGCCTTTGGACCCATCACAATTTACGGATGTGGTCCACCCCCAGTAAATTTCGAAAGTTACAAGATTACAAAACAGATGAGCAGTGTAGCGGTCGACTCTGGGTTTCCCATATATGCGGATGCACTGAACGTACAATCTCTCCTCCTTTTCTTAACTGGTGGGCAAAAGTTGGATATCTGGGAGAACTGTACGTTGCATTGGCATCTGTGAATTCTGCTGTGTAGATGGTCCTTCCTGAGGGGAGATAGACAGCGGGGACAGCACCAGCCAATTCTTGAGCGGAGGTGAGCAGAGAGTCAGGATGGAGTGTCCTGGGCTGGTGTGAAAGGGGGCAGTGTGCGCTCTGCTGGGGGCGGAAGGCTCTGTGGAGATACGCATTCCGCCAGGTACAGCAACCTGCACGGCGGGAAGTGGCACTTTTCAGGAGATGAAGGTCTGTTCGGAGACAGCTGACCTAGAGTTTGAGTGCTCCAGGTCAATTATTATCAAAACCCTCAACTCGTTCACTTGAGGTTATTTTGGAAACATTTTGATGTGCTCCTTTTAACAACATTGCTGTCAATATTGTAGCAATAGACAAAATGAAATGCTTGGGGTTTGTAATGTAGGGCACTCTAACCGAGTTGAACTTTGATGCAGGACAAATAAATTTATTTCCCACATTTGATTGGTGGTTGCCTTATGTTGAACAGCAACAATGACAACAGTGCATGCTACTGAAAATTCCTTCCCATCCCCCAGAACTGTTCTGTTCCATTCTATTCGACATAACTTTGCACAGCAAGGTGTTGACACAACGTATCTCCTCAATACATTTTTAGTTTACTAACCGTCCAAGGTCATTTATTATGAATAATATCTTCCATATAGCATTAAAATTGTAACACTTTTCACAAGTGTAAATCCACCTATTTTCTAACCACTTTATCCAGGACAAGTAACAGTTTCACCCCTCCCGCTTCCCTCTGCCTGTCTTGTTCCCATTTTTAACCATTCTGTGCCCGAATTGCAGCGGGTGAGAGAGAGTAGGAAGAGACAGAAAAAAACGAATGCAGACGGTTACAAAGAAAGTGGACCATGGTAATGCTTTGAGCTTACAGCTTGTCCAAGGTCATCCATTAATAGTAATATTAATAATATCTTCAATAAAGACTTTGATGCATAAAATATTTCTGCAAAATTAAAATATTTATGATGAAGGTGGAAGGTTGTGTATTTTTGTCTAACTGAGCAATCTTGCTTTTATAAAATATACCGACTTTTTAATGTTTAATGATTAACATGCTGTAATACACAGTTTAAAATTATTAAAAGTCTAAAAAGTATACAACTTTAATTCTTAATTGGAAAAAGATTGTCCCTCAGCAGTGACCGGGATTCGAAACCAGCTTTTTTCTGGTGACAGCTCAAATGCTATACATGATACATTAAGCTTTACTAGCTCGACCTGGCGATTTTACAAGGTGCTTCCGGAAACTATTATCATAACATGCGTTATGATGCTTTATGAAACACCACGCCTACTGTGTTTTGACTCAATGTACTTCGCGCATTTTGAATGGCTAGATCTGTAGGTCACCTTGAATCACATGTTGTTTAAAAGATGTATATAATTTTAAGTTAATCAAGTAATGCCTTTACTTTAGGGAATGCTGGTCCTTGAGAGCCTGAAGGTCTTCATAATTTTATTTCAAATTATCTCTAAAGGCCTTTTTATCTCTGTATGATCTTTATTTAGATATTGATTAATTATAAGCTACCTATACTGTAGGTTTGATAGATGGGGACTCTCTTGGAACGGCTTAATGGAACCTCCTGTTCTAAGAATACATAAAACATATCACTTATGAAGATGAAGGGTAAATATTTTGTAAATATAGAATTATTTATTATGCAGATATACTGTAAAGTCACATACTTCACTTTACAAAACCGTATCAGGCTATAGCAAATACTATTATTCTTTTACATTATAAATCTAAAATCATTTTTTTGTTGTGGATGTTTCCATAGATACTGGAAGGACTGTCTTCCCTATCAGTTCACTGAATGTTTGTTAAAGTCTGTGCTGCACTTTTTAAACCAGATAAGGATCACTTTATTTCTCTACACATTCTAACTATGTTGTTTGTCACATTAAAAATAATTCTAAATATGGATACGATTTTGCATCATGATAACATTGAGCTAATTAAGGAAGATTAATAGAAGATAAGAAAGTATTTTAGCATTCCACTTGTAGTGTTGGGCTGTCCTGTGACCTTTTTTTCCTCTTACCTTTCTTGTAACAGAACGAATAAGGTTCTTGATCCCGAGATGAAGTAAAACAGATGAGTTTATTGCATGCAAGGAACAATAAAGCCAAAGTCTTGTTTCCCGCAAGAAACAACAAAACCGAAGTATTGTTCGCTGTACTGGTACAAACTTTTGGGTTATATAGTGTCTTCTTCTCCGTTTCTGACGTCACTCGGTCTGATGGTAAAGAGGGGGGTTCATGGTATTTGGCCAGTTTACGATGTCCTGGCCAAATGGTCAGTTTAAGATTACAACCAGGGGGGTTCCTAGCTTGCATCTGCAATCCTTATCAGTTAACCCCTTTTCCTGCCATAAACCCCAGCTTGTGACTTAGAAGTCTAAACCTCAAACAGAGAGGATTAAATTCAAACCCCCGTCTTCACATCTTTCTTCACCTTTCACCAGGCTTACTCCTTCCTCTCCTTTATCCAATTAAAGGAAAAAAAAATGTCTTTCCATTCGCTTGTCCATCTAGAACCTATCTCTATTTCAATCTCTCTCCCACTCTTTGCACTTTACCCTCTCTGTGATGCCCACCTATGTTATGAAGAGCAATAAAACCGGGTGAACCTGAATCTGCATCTTCTGCTTGTTATTCTGTACTCTGCAACAGTGAGAGAAACTGGAGTACTCAACAGTAACCACCAGTTCACCTTTAGGCTCTGCTGTCTGCTGTGTCTGCCTGCTATTCGTGTCTGCTATACAGGTGTGTTGCAGTATAAAAGTATGCTTGGTTGCACATCAGTCAGGATTGGGGGAATGGGCTAGATACTGTAAGGGGTATTGAGTTGAATGCATTCAGTTGCCTTTTAGTCACATATTTCAGCTTTGTTATCAACAGATTTATTTGTATTTAAAATATAATATCTCACAGCCCCGAACCACAACACAATATTTTAAAATACATGTGCAGCTTATTTCTGATGTCTAGTGAAGTGCATAAATTCATGGTTTCCATGACAGCACTTGGAGCAGTGACATAATCATGTTAAAAATAAAGTGTTCAAATTATGCATTCTGCCATTGCTTAGTTTAATACATTACCAGTAGTTAATTCACTGACTTGAGTTCCTCTTCAAGTCATTTCATGTAGGATCTAAAGATACTCAGCTTCAATAACATGGTTGGGCACCTTGTTATGGAATGAAATCAGATGCTGCTAGTTTTATTGAACTAATAAATGGAAGTTTTGAACTGAATTTTCCAAGGAATAACAACAAACAGCCAATTTAATCCAGCTGTTATAAATCATGATCTTAACCAAAGTTAGCTACTGTGTATACAGTGTATTTCATACAAACATATTCTTTTGCATTTTTTCTCATGCATCCCCCCATCTTCATCTTTGCTGCTACCCTTTGGATGAAAACTCTGAAAAATCTGAACAGTGATCTGAGCCTTGTCCTATGGCTAGGAGACAGCCCTTTAACCAAGTGTGTTAAGCCTAGACTATTCTACTTAAAATACTCAATGAACTAAAAATACTACATGAATTCTCCACAAAGCTTATTTGTGAAAGTTTCTGATTCTTGGGTTTCATTATCTCTTGTGAATGAATGAACAAGAACTTTATTTTCATAAGGTCAATAGAAAAAGAGGAATGTATTTAAGTTTCACTAAAACATGTAGGCATTATTTAGAAGAAAACTGTACTTTAATTTTCAAGTTTGATTTCCTGGAACTGGTAATATTTTTTTAAACAAGCTGGCTGGCATAGTAACTTTCCGAATGAATATTGGGTTACACAGGCATCATAAGTCTTTAAAGGGTATAAATAAATGTTTCAGCCTGTCTAATAAAATATCTAATGAACAAGAAAAGTTAAATAGCAATCGATATTCAAACACAGGGAATTAATTTTGTGCTCTAAGTAAAGCCTAACTTACTCATTCTTGAAACTATTTTTCATTGAGGACAGGAATATCCGAAGTAAATAAAACCTTCTTTCCTTTGTTGAAGAGATTTAATACTCTCACAGGGGTAAAGTAAAATACAGAATGTTCACAGGAGCTGCCAAAGTTTTTCATTAGGAAGGATAATTATAATTATAGAATATACTGTAGAATATCATTTTTCAAATGAGAAAGATGGTTACCTTAATTGAAAATTAAATAAAAGTACTTGAGCAGTTTTGTAAGTTGAGTTGTGAATCTTCTGTTACACTAGCAGATTGACTGATTCAGAACATTAACCTGTGTGCAAAATGTACCTCTCATTAAAGCTGTTGTAAAAGTTCAAAGCAGTGCTGACACGTGCATTGGTTTATTGTGACTGGGCTTGATTTTTTGGGGTTGCTGGATTATTTTATACACGTTTTTTCAATAGGACATTGCATTGGCATTAAACCTGTTGAAAATATTTTAAAGTTCCTAATTGTAATAAGAGACCAAGTCTTCAAAGAACAGTTAAAATAAAACTACACTATCTTTGGGATAGCAATGCTACCTTTACATTGTCTCTTGTTAAATTGCACTTTGGCCAACTCATCTTTAAAAACAAAATTTACAGAATTCATGGCAGGAAAAAGCTATGATTGACAGGATTTTGATTAAAAAAGAATTTCAGTATACCCTTTTGGTCTCTTAGATGACCTTCCAATGCCTTTGAACCATTTGTGCCACTGACGTTCTTACACAAATGTCATTGAGTTAATAATTTGTTTCACCATTTATCCATGCCAGCATAAAACACCAGGCCTATGTTCACTAACCCTTCCTCTGTAGTAAGAAATGTACATGTCTATGTCCCTGTGATATCACTGGCAGTCCTCTTGCCAACAGCATAAAAGGACAAAATCAGTGTGTCCTCAAATTAATTTCAATTTCAGAGCCTCTGAAACTGTACATCTGTCTCCAATATTTTTTTTTTTCAGATTCAACATTTTAGAGAATACAGACAAACATACATCATGTTAAAAAATTACAGGCCAAGCTAGGAAGAATATACTCTACTGCTGTGAAAGACTGTGTTAATTTTTCTTATTTGTTTATGGCTCTGCAAAATATATTCAGAATGTACTATATATGAGTGTGAATGTAATATTCAATACATCCATCCATCCATTTTCTAACAGCTTTATCCAATTCAGGGCAAGCAATAGGCACAGTCAGGATGCACCCTGCATGAGACACCAGTCCATCACAAGGCACTCACACAAACATACTCACACTGGACCAAATAACCTTCCATTATGTCTTTAGACTGTGGGAGGAAATGGGACCATCCAGTGAAAAACCAGGTGAACATTGGGGAGGACATACAAAATCCACACAGAAACTGTACAAACCCAGGTTCAGAATTTAACTCTGGCCGCCTGTGCTATGAGGCAGCAATGTTTACCACTGTGCCACCAAGCTGCCCATATTAAATATGAAATAACATAAATAAAACACATATATCAGTTATGATCTGTAGCCCCATCCAGGGCAGACCCATTGTTTGCCAAGATAGCCTCTGGCTTCCCCGTGACCCTGCACTGGATAAAGCAGTTAGACAATTGATGGGTGTCTTTCTCTTCTACGGTAATTAAATAGAATACAGCTATTTATTCTCAAAAAGAGGCCATTAAACAAATATATGAGCATAAATATGACATATTAAATATATCAGCAACTTTCTCAATCTGTACAGTAACATATTATTACTTCTATGATTTTTATTCTGCTACAGTAGCTATTTTTATAGCTACAGTAATTTAGTATTCAAGTTTGATGTGTTAACTATTGTCCAGACCTTTAAAAACCCATTTGACTCAAACATTGATGCAAACATTCATTCCAGAACATAGTCATTTTAGTTAACAAGAAAAAGGCACTAGAAAGTCTGTATTACCCTATGAGCATGATTATATCTTCTTATATATCTTCTGTATTCTCGTTTTTTTATTTTCACCTGGCTTGACATTCAACAGGTACAAAAGAAGTCAGATGTCAAAATATTAATAGATATACTGTAGTGTGGGTGTATTGTGTTAAAGGCTGATAAGAAATCAGCAAAGAGAAGTCTAGCTGAAGAATTTTTCCATTTTAAATGTTTATGAAGAACATCTAGAAACTTTTTTTAGCATCATCAACTCCCCTTCCAGAAAGGTAAAGTAGGCAAACTTGAGGGGGTCAAGATTTGACTTTACTGCAGCCACAATACATGTATTTGTTTCAAACAAATACTTCATCACTAATGGAGTCAGAGCTATTGGCCTCAAGTGATCCTTAAGTGATCCACAGTAGACTAGCCTTTTCTTTTTATTCAGAGAACTCTTCAGCTCTTTGGGGACCCAAGTCTTGTTATTTGGATAAATTATGCTCTTAGAGAGAATGTATTTATCAACAAGAAAGTAATTTATGAAGAAATCGCATATAGTGCAACACCAGTATATACTGTATATCTTATACTGTACATAAGACTCATAACATACAGCATCATGAAAATGTTCTCGCCAACTTCCAAAGAGTTGAAGTTCACGAGGAATGACGGCAGCCGAAAGCTTGGGAGAAATTAGAATCATTTATTGAGATGTGGGGATTTGGCGTAACCCACTTGGCTGAGGACCGACCTCCCGGCCGTTGGACAGGGAGGATAGGACCCCCATGCGACCAATGGGGTAGCTGCAAAGGTGGAGAGGGGGTGGAGGAGGGATGCAGAAAACGAACGAGGAAGAGGAGAGGGTGACATTTGATATATATGGAGACCGGTTGCTTACGTCGGGATTAGTGGAAATTGCGGCAGCTGTGTCAAATGAGCTCGGCTGCTTTCATTCCTCCTGAACTTTCATTAAAAACTCCAGTTCACGAGGAATGACGGCAGCTGAAAGCTTCAGAGAAATTAGAATCGTTTATTGAGATGTGGAGATTTGGCTTAACCCGATTGGCTGAGGGCCGACCTCCCGGCCTTTGGACGGGGAGGATAGGACCCCCCAAAAGAACCAAGCGGGACCCCCAGTCACCAGTGCAGAAAAAAAAACAAATGATTATTAAACTAATTCAGTCGAGGGGAGAAAGTGCCTGCTTGAGGGTACCGGGGTTAGTTTTGATGTAGGCATGATAAGCCTCAGAGGACCAACAGCCGAGTTGTTTGATGAGATACTCGGGGATGCCTTGGCGAGCGGCAGAGGCCGCGGCCCCTGATCTGAAGGAGTGACCGGAGAATTGTTCAGGGGGGTAGCCGGCAGTTAGAAGGATGTCGGAGAGGTGAGAGAGGAACCAGTTGCAGGTCACGATATGGCCCTTCTCGTTTACAAACAGAGGGTCAGTAGGCAAAACTCCGGCAGAGGTGCGAAGATGTGCGTAATGGGATAGAGATTCGTATGGGCTTGCGTATGAACAGAGTTTGAAATAATAGATGAGAGTGCCGGACCCAAGTTGGTCAATTTTGCTTTTCTTGAGATAGATAGTCAGTGTATCGGAAGATAAGATGGAGATGTCGGATAAGCAGGGTTGAGAAGAGGGATCGAAGGATGTGGAAGCAGCGGTAATTTCAGAGCATCTTAGGAAGCCGAAGAAGGCTAACAAGAATAAAGATTCGAGAGTGCGGTCGACCCAGGGTGAGTGGTAACCCGACCTGAGAACGTAGATGCAGGATTCGAGGATGTCCGAAGTAAGTGGTGTACGTTGGTTCGGAAGTGTTTTTTCAAGCCGCTGAAAGCCTTTAAGCAGGAGACTAATTTGAGGGTGGATAAGGGAGGGACAGTTCGTGCCGAAAAGGAGTTTATGGAAGAAGTGGATGCCGCACAGGTATACTTTGGTGGTGGATGCTCGTACCTTGAGTGAGTTTCTACAATAGCAAACGAAGGATGATACAGTGAGAATATCGAAAGAAGGGAATTTTATGTACGTGGAGAAGTAAGAGTTGAGAGTTTGAGGGGCAATCCCTAAGAGGGTAGTTTGCTGGGCCAGCTGGACGTAGTGATGGAAAGGGTGATTCAGAGGAACGTGAGTTCCAAATAGGTAGGTACTGTGCATGGGTTCGGTCTTGCATCTGGTGTCAAGCTCCTGAATTTCTGAAATTGAAAGCGAGAGAGAGAGTCAGCTATCTCATTAAGGTGACCTGGAATGTGAGCAGCTACGAGGACGAATTGATGTGTGAGAGAAATCCATTTAAGGTGGCGGAGAAATTTCATGATAGATCGGGATGAAGACCTTCCTTTGTTGATTATATGGACAACTCGAGAAGGTAGGAGATGAATGACCGTCCTTGGGGAATGATACACATGGCGTAATTGTGGTGGCTGAGCAGAGAGAGAAGTTCCCTCTTTGTGCAAGATTTGGCGGAAGAATAGGTAGAGATATACGTCTGGATCCTGTCGATCTTTTCGCGAGGCAGGGAGGCGGAGAAATTGATGGAATTGAGGGTGATCCCAAGGAATTGGATTATATGGGAGGGACCGGTTGTTTTGTCTGTGGCGAGAGGTACCCCTAGTTTCCCGAAAACGGAAGTAAGTGTGGAAGAGGCTCTTGCGGGTGAGGCGTGAGGAAAATCTACGGTAAGGAAATCGTCGAGAAGGTGGACGAGAAAAGGGAGCCTATAGTTATTCAAGAGGATCCAGCAGAGAGCTTCGGCTAAGGTATCGAAAATTTTTGTCCTACTCCTGCATCTGAAAGTAAGGTGGACTGCGAAGAAAAACTTGTTCCGCCAATGAACTCCAAAGAGGTGCCAGAAGTCTGGATCGAGAGGCATAACTTTAAAGGCACTGGAGATTTCGGCCTTAGCGAGCCAGGCGCCCGGACCTGCGATTTTGATGAGAGAAATGGCATGGTCGATTGTGGCATAGTGGAGGGAGAAGTCTGAACTGGGAATAAGGCTATTGAGACTTGGCACGTGGGAGTTATGGGGGGCTGACAAGTCGATTATAAGACGCTTTTTACAGGAATACTTACGGACCGCTATACCGATGGGATTGATGCGGTATGCGGGGAATGGGGGAGAGTCAAGTGGGCCGATCATGAAACCGTTCTCGACTTCAGATGCTAACAAGGAATCAACGGACTGGGGATCGGCGGTGGCAGATTGCAATTTTTTGCAAAAAGATGGGGGAAGAAGGAAGTGTGCACAGGCCTGGTGAGAATCCGAAGGAAAGGCCGTCGAGTAAGATGTGGCTGGAAGAGGGGTCGGGGTGACGGAGCAGCTCGGAAGCAAGAGCGGGGATATCGATTGGGGTAGACAGAAAAGCCAGTAATCATTTGGGAACGCTGAAGGTGGAGCGAGCATGGAAAGGCCGGCGGGGGCAGAGCGTGAGCTTCGCCGCAGAAGCTGCAAATGTGGAGGAAGCGACAAAGGGAAGAGGTGTATGTCGAGGAATTGAAGTTGTTGCAAATTTGTTGACCTCTGATCATCACAATGGGGCAACCGCGAACGTCTCTGGACCGGGAAAGTTTGAAGAAGACCTAGCGGGAGAATTGATGCTGAGGGGGAGAAGGGGCAGAGTCGGGGTTGGGCTTGTGGACTGTATTTGGGCAAAGATTTGATGAATGTGTCCAAGAGGAACAGAAGTCGCAGGAAAGAGCTCTGATGCCAGCGAAAGTGCAGCAGTAAAGCTCAATGTCGAGGGCTCCCCAGTAGGTGCGCTGGTTCCATTGGAGTAGGCAGGCAGCGGCCTTGGCCGAGAACTGCTTGTGGTAGTCGTAGAACAGGGAGCCCTCGAAACGGACAGATAGATCGAGGATGATGTGCATGTAATTGTCGAGTTCCTGATGTAGATTAAGCCGGCCCAGGGACGCCAAATAATGTAGATTAAACCGACCCAGGGACGCCAAATAATGTAGGGAAAACCGGTTCAGGGACGCCAAATATGTAATCATAGTGGCTCTCTGAAGGCACCAGTTCTGTAGGGTTTGGGCATTTACTGAGACAATTATTAATTGTAGCAGTAAATCACAAAGTTGATTCTTTTGATGGCTTTAGAATCCAACCATGCGACATAACTCAAACAACGCACACACACAGGTACTAACACACGAGGATACATTTATTAATACATAGAATATGCATGTAAACCTAACAGATCTTATCGAGAGGGTTATCAGAATACAAAAGGTATATATTCAATCAGTTACAAAGTGTTACACATATCAAGAGGACATACGTTCAGTATATCATTCATTAAGACCGTTTCGTAAAGTGAACTTGGTTACAACTTCTACATTAGATACTCAAACAAGTACATAACTCTTAGGAATTAAATTGATATCAACTGGTTTGGATAACAATTGAATTCTCGAGCTGTAATGCATTGAAGTTGAATACTCATCCAATCTTTGGGGATTCAGATCTCCTGCGGGCACAAAGAAACAGTTGCAGGCTGTTGCTGTCCAATCCGCGCTCTCTGGCTCCGTGCCAGGCTGTGCTGTGCGGCTTGCGACGGTGCGCTGCTGATGCTCACTGACCGGCTAGTTAGTGTTGGCTTTAACTAGCAAAGTTTGTGCACAGGAGAAAAGATGACTGTGGGTCCCAGCAAGTCAGGAAGAGGACCGGTTCGTTCCTGATGAAGAGCTAGTTCTGAATAGTAATTCAGCTGTCCACAGTTCCGACCTGTTCACGAGGCCTGCTGCTGGTTACTCTCTGGCAACCTCCACTCTAGACTCTTAGAACAAAGGAAAGTTCTGGCGCTCGGACACACTGGCCGTTCCGTGGTTGTCCGGGCTGAGTCTCAGGATGGTCAGGAGGCGCGCTGCGAGAATGTCCTGCCCTTGGGATTCTCCTTTGAATTCCCTTTAGAATTGTTGAATCTGAATCTGAATCTCTCAGGCTCTCTGTGTTGCCTGTTTTTACCTGGAGGAACTTCAGCTCATTGATTGGCTGAAAGTTCCATGGGCATCAGAGTCCCACGTGGGTTACTCGGCCCTACCAGTCCCTGATTGGTTGATCAAGGCGAGATATGAGTCACTTAGTCCTGACACTTAGTAATGCAGTCCAGATGTCCAACTGGCACTCCCTAGACAGATAGGCGCCAATGGATGACCATTGATCATGATAGCCAGGCTTAGCTAAGTGCATCCCCCTTTGGGAGCTGTCCTTATCAAAAGAAAACATCTTGCATGAATGGTTTCTCTGTGGCTGCACCACAGAGATGAACAGAGAAATGGGGCCTCATTTGGGAAGGCTCAGAACACTTAATTCTTTCTTATTATTAAGCCTCGCCGCTACACTGATGACGTTCAGGAAAGGCGGAGCACATGATGTCGCAAAAAATGCTGAAAGCCAAGCAGAAGTCAGAAATTTGAAGGACTGAAGCGGAGTGATGGTCAGAAGATTTGAGAGTAACGGAAATCGAGCCGCAGTCGACTGTTCTGGAATCAGAGTTGTAAGTGGAGGAAGAGAGAAGGTGAGCTAGATTGACGTCCGCACTTCGTAGAATTTGCTGCCGGAGTGAAAAGGAAATGGGAGGAGGACTAAACTTTAGTGCGTTAGGAGGAGCTGGGAGAGGAACGGCTGTTCGGAGAGAAAAGTCCTTAATAAAGGGGAGATTGGAATCCAGGGCCGAAGGCATGGGATGACTGATGCTGTGTTGGACACCAGGGATGGGAGAAGATGAGGAAGGGAGAAGAGCGGAAAGCAGATTGTGGTAGGAGGGGTTAGACGGATCTGGGGCCTGAAGCTCATTGGCTTGGGATATGGAAGCCAAAGGCTGTTTAGGAGGAATTGAAGCAGGGGCAAAGGCTGCGTGAAGGACTGAGGAGGCTGCCGAGTCTTCTTGGATGCCAGGAGGTGGGGGAGGGTAAGAGCCGCCTGCTGGTTGAGCTGGGGGTCGTTTACTGGATGGCCTTTGGGCCGTGGAGATCGCAGCAGGGGCCGAAAGAAAAGAAACCGGGGCCGAAGGCACCAAGCTGGTGGAGCTTGAGCTGTGTTGGACGCCGGAGGTAGAGACAGAAGAGAGTGCAGAAATTATATTAAGCAGAGAAGGGGGTTGGGGAGGGGTGTGAGCCTGGGGCCTTAGACCCGGCAGCAAGGAGTTTAGAGAAAGAGGCTGGGTGGAAGAGGCTAGGTGCAGTTGTTCAGCAGAGGGATGGATTGGTTGGGGAAGAGACACAGACACAGACACAGATATATCAGGACAAGACAAGACAGAAGACGCGGCAGGCAGAGGAGGGACGGGAAGGCTGGGTTTTGATGAGAGAGGGACTACGACGGTGGAACGCAGTCTTCGGCGAGGAGTTGAATCTTGTGAGGACTGGCTGGGAGATGAGCGGCGCTGATGTGGCACGGATTCGAGCTAGGCGAAAATGAACCATGCAGAAAACGAACAAGGAAGAGGAGAGGGTGACGTTTGATATACATGGAGACCGGTTGCTTACAGTGCCTTGCGAAAGTATTCGGCCCCCTTGAACTTTTCAACCTTTTGCCACATTTCAGGCTTCAAACATAAAGATATAAATTTTTTATTTTATGTGAAGAATCACCAACAAGTGGGACACAATTGTGAAGTGGAACGAAATCTATTGGATTTTTGAAACTTTTTTAACTAATAAAAAAATGAAAAGTGGGGCGTGCAAAATTATTCGGCCCCCTTGCGTTAATACTTTGTAGAGCCACCTTTTGCTGCGATTACAGCTGCAAGTCGCTTGGGGTATGTCTCTATCAGTTTTGCACATCGAGAGACTGAAATTCTTGCCCATTCTTCCTTGCAAAACAGCTCGAGCTCAGTGAGGTTGGATGGAGAGCGTTTGTGAACAGCAGTTTTCAGCTCTTTCCACAGATTCTCGATTGGATTCAGGTCTGGACTTTGACTTGGCCATTCAAACACCTGGATACGTTTATTTGTGAACCATTCCTTTGTAGATTTTGCTGTATGTTTGGGATCATTGTCTTGTTGGAAGATAAATCTCCGTCCCAGTTTCAGGTCTTTTGCAGACTCCAACAGGTTTTCATCCAGAATGGTCCTGTATTTGGCTGCATCCATCTTCCCCTCAATTTTAACCATCTTCCCTGTCCCTGCTGAAGAAAAGCAGGCCCAAACCATGATGCTGCCACCACCATGTTTGACAGTGGGGATGGTGTGTTGAGGGTGATGAGCTGTGTTGCTTTTACGCCAAACATATCGTTTTGCATTGTGGCCAAAAAGTTCGATTTTGGTTTCATCTGACCAGAGCACCTTCTTCCACATGTTTGGGGTGTCTCCCAGGTGGCTTGTGGCAAACTTTAGACGAGACTTTTTATGGATATCTTTGAGAGATGGCTTTCTTCTTGCCACTCTTCCATAAAGGCCAGATTTGTGCAGTGTAAGACTGATTGTTGTCCTATGGACAGACTCTCCCACCTCAGCTGTAGTTCTCTGCAGTTCATCCAGAGTGATCATGGGCCTCTTGGCTGCATCTCTGATCAGTCTTCTCCTTGTCTGAGCTGAAAGTTTAGAGGGACGGCCAGGTCTTGGTAGATTTGCAGTGGTCTGATACTCCTTCCATTTCAAGATGATCGCTTGCACAGTGCTCCTTGGGATGTTTGAAGCTTGGGAAATCTTTTTGTATCCAAATCCGGCTTTAAACTTCTCCACAACAGTATTACGGACCTGCCTGGTGTGTTCCTTGGTCTTCATGATGCTCTCTGCGCTTTCAACAGAACCTTGAGACTATCACAGAGCAGGTGCATTTATACAGAGACTTGATTACACACAGGTGGATTCTATTTATCACCATCAGTCATTTAGGACAACATTGGATCATTCAGAGATCCTCGCTGAACTTCTGGAGTGAGTTTGCTGCACTGAAAGTAAAGGGGCTGAATAATTTTGCACGCCCCACTTTTCATTTTTTATTAGTTAAAAAAGTTTCAAAAATCCAATAGATTTCGTTCCACTACACAATTGTGTCCCACTTGTTGGTGATTCTTCACATAAAATAAAAAAATTATATCTTTATGTTTGAAGCCTGAAATGTGGCAAAAGGTTGAAAAGTTCAAGGGGGCCGAATACTTTCGCAAGGCACTGTACGTCGGGATTAGTGGGAATTGCAGCAGCTGTGTCGAATGAGCTTGGCTGCTTTCATTCCTCCCGAAATTTCATTAAAAACTCCATTTAAATTTCAGCAAAAACTGCCAAGAAAAAATAAACATAAAATGTATTTAAATAAGTTCAGTTGAGTAGCTGTGTCAGCATGTGTAGGCTGCAAAGGAACAAGTAAAAGGTTTAGTCCGTGCTGAAAAGAGAAGAAAGAAAACATGTTTCGGCTGTGGAGCCTTTTTCGGGTGTCAATTACTTCTTCGGGTGACACCCGAAGAAGGCTCCACAGTCTAAATGTTGTGTTTTCTTTCTTCTGTTTTCAGCATGGAATAAACCAATTACTTGTGTTTAAATAAAGTTGTTTTATAATTGATGTTGTTACATGAGTAGGACAATGATGTATTTAGCCCTGCTGGAATCTTAACATCTTAGCTGTGAACATCAGGGATGTTGAGTGACAGTGTAGCCTCTGTAGCGGCGAGGCTTATTAATAAGAAAGAATTAAGTGTTCTGAGCCTTCCCAAATGAGGCCCCATTTCTCTGTTCATCTCTGTGGTGCAGCCACAGAGAAACTATTCATACAAGGCTGATTTAAGATGTTTTCTTTTGATAAGAAAACAAGCTCCCAAAGGGGGATGCACTTAGCTAAGCCTGGCTATCATGATCAATGGTCATCCATTGGCGTCTATCTGTCTAGGGAGTGCCAGTTGGACATCTGGACTGCATTACTAAGTGTCAGGAGTAAGTGACTCATATCTCACCTTGTTCAACCAATCAGGGACTGGTAGGGCCGAGTAACCCACGTGGGACTCTGATGCCCATGGAACTTTCAGCCAATCAATGAGCTGAAGTTCCTCCAGGTAAAAACAGGCAACACAGGGAGCCTGTGAGATTCAAAAGGGGAAGATTCAGTAAAATTCGGTAAGATTCAGTGAGATTCAGATTCAACAAGAGTAAGATTCAGAAGGGGAGATTCAGTAAGATTCTGGAGAGGATTCTGTGGACTGTTCTAAAGGGAATTCAAAGGAGAATTCCAGGGCAGGACGGCCCAGGAGCAGAAGGCTCCCAAGGGCAGGACATTCTCGCAGCGCGCCTCCTGACCATCCTGAGACTCAGCCCGGACAACCACGGAACGGCCAGTGTGTCCGAGTGCCAGAACTTTCCTTTGTTCTAAGAGTCGAGAGCGGAGGTTGCCAGAGAGTAACCAGCAGCAGGCCTCGTGAACAGGTCGGAACTGTGGACAGCTGAATCACTATTCAGAACTAGCTCTTCATCAGGAACGAACCGGTCCTCTTCCTGACTTGCTGGGACCCACAGTCATCTTTTCTGTGCGCAAACTTTGCTAGTTAAAGCCAACACTAACTAGCCGGTCAGTGAGCATCTTCAGCGCACCGTCGCAAGCCGCACAGCACAGCCTGGCACCGAGCCAGAGAGCGCGGATTGGACGGCAACAGCCTGCAACTGTTTCTTTGTGCCCGCAGGAGATCTGAATCCCCAGAGATTGGATGAGTATTCAACTTCAATGCATTATAGCTTGAGAATTCAATTGTTATCCCAACCAGTTGATATCAATTTAATTCCTAAGAGTTATGTACTTGTTTGAGTATCTAATGTAGAAGTTATAACCAAGTTCATTTACGAATCGGTCTTAATGAATGATATACTGAACGTATGTCCTCTTGATATGTGTAACACTTTTTAACTGATTGAATATATACCTTTTGTATTCTGATAACCCTCTCGATAAGATCTGTTAGGTTTATATGCATATTCTATGTATTAATAAATGTATCCTCGTGTATTAGTACCTGTGTGTGCGCGTTGTTTGAGTTATGTCGCATGGTTGGATTCAAAAGCCATCAAAAGAATCAACTTTGTGATTTACTGCTACAATTAATAATTGTCTCAGTAAATGCCCAAACCCTACAGAACTGGTGCCTTCAGAGAGCCACTATGATTACATATTTGGCGTCCCTGAGCCGGTTTCATTACACCTCCAACATACCTCTGACACTTAAGAAGTTGTTAACTCAATAAGCAGGATGTACTGCTACCTTCTGTATTCATATTTCTTGATTTTCACCAGGCATATCTTTCAACAGGTTACCTCTAATGCTCAAATATTTTTCTCCCGAAACAGCTCTTGTTAGGAGATGTCGGAAGGGACGAACCATGGAATGACAGGAGAGTGAAAAGACCCTATGCGTAGCTGCGAGACGTGGGTTTGTTTGGCTTTTCTAGATCAATTCTTTGCTGTAACTTGAGTTTTCCAATGCCCTTAAATACATCTGCGTATGCATCTTCTACATTCATTACATCTACATTGGTTATATTATCTATCATATGCACATTTTACCAAACCTAATGTATTGCACCTTTTTAAGCCACTTATTGGATCATTGTTGCCTTTTACAATTACAAATGGTTCGATATATGTTTCTGTCTCAATATTTAACCTTAGCATTCAAGTGCCTTCAGTAGGAATTATATCTCCATTATACTGTACGCTCTACGTTTTACCTTTTCTTTTGTGTTTACAGTGGGTTTTACCTCTAACCGCGACAGTTCAGTGTCCAGTATGATATTAACTTGTGCCCCAGTGCCTAATTTGATAGTAATTTTAGTCCTGTTGACTTTTTAGATGGCAGTCCAATCTTCTTCTTTTCCTGCAGCATCTATGGTTCCTATGAATAGGTCTCCTGTTGCGTTGCTGTTAGCGCTGTCTATGTTGACACCTCAAATGTTTCTTGGGTTCCTGCAGACTCGTGCAAAGTGGTTTTTCTTCCTGCAGTTTGTTTCTGCAGTCTTTCCCAAAGGCTGGGCACTAGCGTGGTCTCTGTCCTCTGCCACACGGGCAGCATGCCTGATTGTGCTCGCTGGCTGCTGAGTCCCTGTCATCACCGCGGGCTGGTTTATGCTGATTTCTGTGCTTTCTTCATTCCTTTTCTGTTTTATTTTTTTTGTATTTATTTTATAGACCATCTTGTCGAGCTGGTAGCCATTCATGGACTTTATCCTGGTCTGTGTCACTTCCCTGGCCTGGCACACGTGAATGGCTTTGTCAAGGATTAAATCTGTCATGCCAAGTAGTTTTTCTCTCAGTCCTCTGTCTCTCACTCCCATTACAATTCTGTTGCATATTAGTGAATCAGCTAAAATCCGAAATTGCAGGTTTGACCTTTAAGTTTAAAGTCCATGATGAATTCTTCAATTGACTCATTTTCTTTTTGTCTTCTATTGAAATATATCTTTCATATGTTTCATTCTTTTTGGGAGTGCAGAAAGATTGGATTTCTTCTATTATCAGTTCATAATTATTCTGTTCCTCCTCCATCAACTGCAAGCTATTGTATACATCTATGGCATCTGACCCTGCAATTGTCAGAAAAAGTGCGTCATCTTTATCCTTAGCATCAACAGCTGTTAAATTGCTCTTCTACATTGCCCATTACCTTTAGTTTACTAGCCGGTTTCAACTGCTCCATCTTTCAGTGTGTCTCGCACGCACACTTTCGACGGATTTATTTACTAATTATTCCTCTGTTCTATGTCAACTCCGTATTTTACCTTGCGAAATTCACTCCTGAGTACCATGAGTTATTGTCTGCTGTGATTAATATATGTCCAGCATGACCAAGACGATGTGTAAGAACTTGTTTATTGCAAACTTCTCACAGACATGCGTTAACCCGACTCTTTCAGATCTTTCCCGCTCTCATTCTACAAGTCATGTCATGTGATACAATTACATCACAGAGTGCTGCTGCACTTCATTATATATCAAAATAACCTTCTTTTGTTTCGTCTTTTTCATTATATCTAACAACATTCCTTGAAACCGTTCTAGAGTCATAAAGTATATGGGTTTTTAGAGCATTGCTTTTTGAAGTGGGCATAAGATTTAACTATTCATGTGTGGACATTATCTTTTAAAGTTTTTTTTCAAAATATGATTTTAAATAACTTAAATTACCTAAAGTACTATAATATATGGGTGGCACAGTGGTTAAGAATGCTGACTCACAATGCTTGGGTCCTTGGTTAAATTCCTGAAGTGCTATCTGCATTGAGTTTGTATGTTCTCACAGTATTTATGTGGGTTTGCTCCAGCATCTCTGGTTTCATCTCACAGTCCAAATGGGATTGGTAGGTTAATTGGCTTCCATAAAAAATGGTACAGTATTTGTCCTGATACGTGTTTGTGTCTGTGTGCTCTGCAATGGTGTTACCTGAAAATGGATGAACGGACTATGATACTCTCACTGTTTTAAGTTCAATTTGAAAATTTCAATATATTTCATACAGAACGTAATGAGTATTAGTATCTCAGAACCCTTTTTGAGATATAATACTGAGAATGGGGCTACATTTATATACTCATAAACAATATATTTTAAATGGTCATCTCATAAGGATTGTAAGAATTCAAAGCCGCTGTCTTAAGACCATGTAGACAGTTTGGTATACAGTATTCTACATACAGGATGCTATCTGTTTTGTAACTAAGCTTTAACTAGGCAAACAACTAAGGCAACCTTCCCCTATAGAATTGTTTTCTTTACATTGGTTCGCTAACATTAGAAGAACCATACTTTGCTTCGGCAGAGGAAAAATCCTTTTCTGATGTGTTGAATGTAGACTAATAATTCTGAAAATGTGTGGTTTAAAATGTATTTTGATGTTGTTGTAATAAACAGCAAATTCCAGATTTTGTTGTGCTGAACACTGGCACATTTTCTTTTATGCTGACAAACCAACTCATTCCTGACATATTGACACATTACTGGGCTTTCTCACTGAGACCCTTATTGGGCCACATGAGAGAACAGATGTGCAAAGCCCAGCTGCCTCTGACATCGAGACCAGCATGGATTAATTGCACTACATCTTATTTCTTTAATTAGTATTATACATCATGAAGTCCCACACAACCAAAGGTTCACAAAGGCTGTTGTACTATGCAATAACTACATAATAGTCGTAGATCTTTAGATCTAGTGAGATTTGCATAAATCAGGTGAGAAGAGCTTTATTACTTCTGTGATTTAATAATGGTTGCATGTTGTTTATGAGTATACTAAGGCATTAAAATGAATAAAATATATAATTTCTGAGCCAAAAGCAAATGTTGAAATTTTAATGTCTTTCAACATATTGTATTCTTTATTATATTATATTATATGTATTATTATATTAGGTTGAGATTTATATTAGTTTATATCTACAGACTTTCAATAATAAAAATGACCATTTCGAAATAAATATGAATGAACTTGATCGTTACACTTCATTTTATTATTACTAAACTGAAAATTATTTTTTGTTAATAACAATGTAATGATGAGGGGGGGCAATTACAATTATGTCTCTACTGGCACTTTGCTCTTTCACGATTATTTCTACAATTTATATAATTAAATAAATATTGGCAGTGTTAATTATATATTTGATAAAATAACATTACTTTCCTTGTAATGCTTTAAGGATGTTTTCAAACTAAAATCTGAGAAAATAGATAAAGACAACAAACACGTATATAACTGCCCTACTAAAGTAAAAGAAAATACCAGATATTTGTATGTTCCATCACTTCTAGAGGGAACGGCCCAATACACAGCATGTCCAGAATTAGTGTGGATTCTAAAGAAATACAGCCTTCTGCTGGGATACCTTGGCCAACACGACCCTCACATCTCTTGGTCTTGAAAAGAACTGATAGCCTCGGGATCCCAATGCCACTTTCGCTGTTGTCAACTACCAATGAAAATAGCCCTCACTGAACTGTCTTAGTTGAACTCTCCAGAATTCACCCCCAATACAGAGATCTGCTTGAAGTTTTTAATAAACAAAAAACTCTAACTCTCCCTCCCCATCACCCCTACGACTGTAATATTGAGCTTCTGCCTGACACCCTTCCTCACAAAGGAAAGATTTATTCCCTCTCCAACACAGAATCTGATGCTCTGGAGAAGTATATCCAGGAAGTCCTTAAAGCAGGAATTATTCGTCCATCAACATCCCCATCCTGTGTTACCTTTTTTTGTGGAAAAGAAGGACAGATGGCTAAGACGATTGCATCGATTATCGCAATCTTAATGAAATGAGAAACAAAAATCGGTACCCTTTGCTTCTAATTACTGCAGTCCTGGAATCTGTTCATGGAGCCATCACTTTTTCTGAACTCGATTTACATGGGGCATACAATCTTATCCGCATTCGAGAGGGGGATGAATTGAAAACAGTGTTCATAACAACCCATGGACATTACAAATACCTGGTCATGCCGTTCAATCTAGTTAATGCTAAGGCTGTGTTTCAAACATTTATAAACGATGTATTCCGTGATATTATACAAAGATTTGTTCTTGTCTTGTCCTGATTTATTCCAACAACCTGCAAGATCATATAACTCACGTCAGGGGGGTCCTGTCCCACCTCATTGAGAACAAATTATATGTTAAATTAGAAAAATGTATATTCCATGCCTCATAGTTTCAGTTCTTAAGATACGTTTTATCTCCTCAGGGGATCAAAATGGATCCCAGCAAAGTAGTTGCCATAATGGATTGGCCGACACCAAAGAACCTTAAACAGGCCCAGCGCTTCCTGGGTTTTGCTCATTTCTACCGAAGATTCATTCAAAATTTCAGTTCGGTGGTTGCCCCCATCACAACACTCACTCTTAAGGGTCCACAGCAAAGGAAATGGACTCCCCAAGCAGAGACAGCCTTTTCTTGACTAAAACATCTCTTCACAACAGCCCCTCTGTTACGTTATCCAGACCCTACTTTACCCTTCGTCGTAGAGGTTGATGCCTCAGCCTATGGGGTGGGAGCAGATCTCTCTCGACACCATGGGGATTAGGCAATTCTTCACCCTTGTGCCTTCTTTTCTAAAAAGCTATCACCAGCAGAGATCAATTATGACGTTAGAAACTGGGAACTCCTAGCTATTAAAGTAGCACTTGACGAATTGAGACATTGGTTGGAAGGCACTCAACATCCTTTTATTATATACACCGATCATAAAAACTTGGCTTATTTACAGTCAGAAAAACGTCTCAACCCTTGACAGGCTAGATGGTCACTTTTTTTTCTTGTTTTCACTTTTTCATTACATTCACACCAGTTTACAAGATTGCCAGAGCCGATGCCCTATCTCACCTCTATGATCCCCCAGAAACTGAACCAGATCCAGAACCAATCATCCTGCCCAATAAATTCATAGCAACTATCAGATGGGACATCGAGGAAGAGGTCAGACATGCCTTGATTAATCACCTGGTACCTCAACAGTGCCCTCCCGACAAACTTTTTGTCGCTAACCCTGTAAGATCCTTGTCCTCTGATGGGGTCATGTTTCCTGGTTTGCCAGGCATCCTGGAATCCAATGTACTCTCAAATTCCTTTCCAGAGATTTTTGGTTGCCCACCATGAAAGAAGACACTACAGAATATGTTAAGGCATGTCCTGTGTGTGCCTGGATCAAGTCCCCCCATCAGAGGATGGCAGGCCTTTTACATTCACTACCTATACCTGAATGACCATGGTATCACATCTCTGTAGATCTTATCACGGACCTTCCTAAAAGTCAAGATAACACTACCATTCTTGTCATTATAAACCAATTTTCCAAATCAGCTCACTTTATTCCTCTCCCTTCCCTACCTTCGACACCCAAACTGACGGATCTTTTGTCACTCATGTTTTTAGACTCCATAGAATCCCCAAGGACTTAGTCTCTGACCGGGGCCCACAATTCATATCTAAATTCTAGAAGGCTTTCTGCAAGTCTGTAGGAGCCTCAGTTTCCTTGACTTTGGCTTATCATCCCCAGGCAAATGGTCAAACGGAACGCATAAATCAAGAACTGCAAACCTTCCTTCATGCCTTTGTCTCCACTACACAGGATAATTGGGTCTCCTTACTTTCTTTGGGGGAGTATGCCCATAGCTCTCTGACTATGTACTATTGAACTATCACCTTTCCAGTACACCTTAGGATACCAACCACCCCTTATCCCAGACTCACCTCCAAATACCCAGGTCCCTTCTGTAGATTAATACATTAGTAATCTCCAAAAATTATGGAAAACTCCTAAGAGCACCTTGTCAAGTACTTGTCAAAGGCAGATCAGGACTGCGAACAGGTTTCGCATCCCAGTGCCCCATATACAGTGAGGACAACTAGTTTGGCTCTTGACTCATAATATTCCTTTAAGGCAATCCCCCATTATATTGGTCTCTTCCGTATCCTGGCCCAGATAACCCGTTATCTATCGCCTAATTTTACTCTCCACTCTTAGGATACACACTACTTTTCATGTTTCCTTGCTCAAGCCATACTGGGTGGGGCAGAGCAGTGGCTCTGTGGCTAAGGATCTGTGACTGGAAGGTTGCCGTTTCAAATCCCGTGGCTGGCAGAGGAATCCTACTCCATGAGGCCCCTGAGCAAGGCCCTTAACCTTTAACTGCTCCAGGGGAGCTGTACAATGGTTGACCCTGCGCTCTGACCCAAGGCTTCTCTCTCCCTGTCTGTGTGTTTCATGGAGGGCAAGCTGGGGTATGGGAAAAGACAAATTCGTAATGCAAGAAATTGTATAGGGCTAATAAAGTGATCTTATTGTATCTTATACCACCTATCTCCACTTTCACGACCCAAACCCTGATCTCTTTCACCTCGAATAATAAATGGTTTGCCGGCTTACACTATCAACAGGATTCTGGATTTCTGTTGCCATCGGGGGTCATTACAATATCTGGTTGACTGGGATGGTTATGATCTGGAAGAATGTTCCTGGGAACCAGAAAGAGATACTGTATACTCATTCTACTCAAAACTCTCAGTCAGGACTTCCATAGAGACTTTCTCAATTGTCTGTTTAGGGCATCAGGAGCCTCCCCTCGAGGGGAGGGGGGTAATGTCACACCCACAGCATTGCTCACAGCTACTTGCTCAAGGAAGGAAGCCCTTGTGATTTTCTCTTCATTCAGTATTGGGTCAACTTCCTTGCGGTCTATTCCTTGTGTCTGGTATTTTAGGCTTTTCTCTATTTGGCTTTCGCTTCTTTTTGGCTAAGGATTGTTTCTGACCACGTTTTTGGTTTTGGCTTTGGTTTCTATTTTCCCTTTTGTGAGTACAATCCCAGAACTCCCCTTTGACTACAGCTCTTGGACTTTGTTTTATTTGCTGTCTAAATCTGTAAGCTCCGCCTTCCCTTACTCAGACATAACATCTTGTGCTTTAATGAAGACCTACAGTATAGTAGCAAATGTGACAGTATGGCCAGCCTCAGGTGTTTATATATTTATTGTTTAACATTTACATATATACATATACATTTATATTTATGCTGTATACTGTATTTGTTACTATTTCCATTATCACTTATGTATGATATGCCACAGTGTTTCAGTGTTAATATCTAATTCTATTGCTGGTGATAGCATTTGATAAATTCATGAATTCAGATTATTTGCAATTTAAATAATACACAGAAGAAAGAAAAGGATATAAAAACTCTGAGGTAATTTGGAAGACTTGATATTGCTGATGATTAAGGACTAGCTCCAGCGGCACTTATATCATCCACACTAAAACTCTAATTAACAATTTATTTTTGATCCCTTATTGGCAAGGTGACATTTTATACCAATCAGATTCAAATATGCCATCCATGAACCTATGCAGGGCCTGAAGGGAATACTATAACCTTTAGAAAATGTGCTAAAGCCAATTAGCTGGTGTTCTTTAAAAGAATGTTGGCAGAACTAACAGTTCCAATACAGGCTACTAAGGAAGACATTACAAAATAGCTACTTCTCCCAACAATTAATCGACCAAAGCACATAGAACAATAGATTTATAAACTTTTTTATTTTTTGTTTTTAGCTTCTCTGCTTTATTTTAGTTTTTTAGTTATAAAATGTTATTTATTATAAAATTATAATGAAATCATGTTTTAAAATGTTTTCAACTTAATTTTGTAAATGTAAAAAATGTCACATAGTAATAACTACACAACCATATATGTGATTTGTATATATAGTAATCGTATATATATCTATATGTACAGCATATACATTTGTTATTTTTTTGTGAGATACAACTGTGTCACTGATAATTGTCATAGTTTCCTTCTATTTTTCTAAAATTGGCCCTGGTGCGTGTGTGTGAGTGTGTGTGTTTGTGACTTTGCATGCCCTCTGATGGATTACCTTGCTTCTGTTGCTTGCCAGGATAGGTTCCAGCTCCCCTTGCACCTGTATTGGATAAAGCACTTAAAAATGAATGGATAGATGCTACAGTATGTCTCCATGTGTCCATACAGTACTAACAATACCACACAATCCATTATGTGTACTTAAGACTGAAACTGGTGCTTGTATACCTATTCATCTGTTTCAAATCAAGCTGTTGCAACTTTTGGTAGGAAATTTTAATGTAGATATAGAACTGGGTGAGCTGTAGGTGTAAAGAAAGTTTCAAGGTTTGTCAAGCAGAGGGTAGTCGCTAGCCCTATTTCCTAACTCCCTTACTTCCTAAAAGTTGTTCCACAGTGCTGCCATCACTCCACTCCACTTTTCTCTCTGTCCAGTTTCTTGGGCTTATTCTCCAGTGACCACACTCAGAGTAGTCTCTCTGCCCTGAAACCCTGGACTGTTTTCCAGCTGCCCCATTTCGCTGTGTCTCAGGCTCCCTTATGGATCAGCCTCTATTTATCCAGAGCCCCAGGGCCTCTTGAACTGCTTTTCCTCCTCCGCTGATGTCATTTCATTCAGAAGCCTTGGACCTTTTTGAGATGCCCTCATTCTCGCCACAGACTCCGTTCTAGGGTTGCCTCCATTGTCTAGAACCCCAGGGCTCACTTTGAACTACAAGGTTCCAGTTGCTGACCAAGCTGTCTGTCCATGTAGTTTCTTTACTCACTCTGGACAGCCTTCACCCAGCTGCTGGCTCAGCTGTCTCTCTGTGCAGTTTCAGTGCTCATTCCAGACCACCTCCACCCAGTTGCTGATTCTGCTATTACTTCCTAGTTTTCTTTTTCTTATCCTGTCTTTTGTCTTTCTTCCTCCAAGGCTACCTTCCTGCTTCCCAGTGATACTGCTTCTTTGTTTCTGGGATTCTGTTCTCCGAGCTCCACCTGGTAACTGCCTGTGACTGCGCAGCCCGGGATGTCCTTGGACAGCCACAACACGAACGGAGACTATGACCCTGATGCGAACCTAGTCTCAGTTGACACTTCAGGGTCAGTCTTGGGTTCACCTTCCAATCCTTTCAAACGGTGCATGCTAATCTTAGAAGCAGATGAGCATGTGTTCTATACAGAATGACTTTGGCTGAGTAGGGATCATAGGATGCGTCATGAAACAGGGACCCATACTCAGCAGATGTCTCCATTGGTCCAGTCCAAGGTTCCTGAAAATATGGTTTCATCCCCATCCAGGTGCTTCTAGGACACCACGCCAACAGCACACACCAGACCTACTCTGTGAGGGGAGCTCTCTAAAGGTTGTGCACCCTGAGTCAGTTGGTTCCTGGTGTCCCCTCCAACTGGACTGTCATGACCAGAGTTTCCTGCTTGGCTTGAGAGGTCGGATCCCTCTGTAGCTTACTGAATGAAGCACAGCTCTGGACCTTGGTGGCTCATCCCTGCCCTGCTCCTTTTTCCCTGTACTTCTACTTCCTGTGCTCTAGTTGGCAAGTCCTCCTTCATGGTCCCTGGGTGACTCCAGTGGGCTTTCTGCCTTTCCACAGGAGCCAGGCCGCAGGAATCTGCTTTGAAGGTGAATGAGACAGCGGTCTTTGCTCTCAGACTGCAGTCAGCAGATTTTAGTGGACAGTTTCATGTTAGGCTGGCTCTGCACTGTGCCAGCCTTCTCTCTCCGGCTGAGGTGCAGTAAACCGGCCTCTGCCTGGGGTGCCATGCCTTTGTATATGGGTGTGTTTCACCTACAGTGCTGAGCCTATCTAAACTCCACTGGTATTTCATGTATTAAATTATTATTACATTTTATGTATTATTTAATTATTTTAATATTTCATTATTCAGTTATCATGTAATCCTTTATCACCGGTTCCTTGTGCTCAGATTCTGACCAGTCACACCTACAGACTCTGCCTTGTGTCCAACAGTGGCGTAACAAAATGTATTGTATTGTATTAACACTTCTTCAATTAGCGATGAGGCCTTTCACTATATTTATAGTGATCTCCATTTTATCCCCAGGTTCCCATTGTCTCTCCCTCTGTCCTGTTGGTCTTCTCAGCCAAAGAAATCAGCTGGCCTTGTCCCTTGTGTGGCTGACAATCTTCACAAAGATAGCTACAGACTCTTCTGGTGGTAATCCAGGACAACAAACTCAGCAACAGAGGAGAAAAAGCAAGACAACTTAAGGTCAATTTTAAGAGCATAATTGTGAGAAAGCAAAGTCAAGGTCTCATCATTACCACCTTTTCCTCCTGAACAAATCCAAAAGATCGTAGCCATCTCACCAATGTCATTGACAGAATTTAACAATAACTGGCCTACCTTCACCAGCTTTCTGGAGCTGCAGAGGAAGAGTGCATTTCTATTGGATTTCCAAAAGAGCAAGTGGTCCTAGTGTAATATTTTTATCAGCCTCTATCTCCTAACATCACATATCAGCAACACAATATTAAAATAAAATAGCCTATTTACTAATTTGAAATTCATCCTTCTTGCTGGAAACTTATTGCTGTAGGTAATGGCTCTTGAGAGCCCTTTGATACAACATTCTGCTTTACAATGTCTTTTGTCAGTAAACAAAACTGACTGCAATGAACTTGCTCAAGATCTTTGATTTGGTGAATTCCCCACTTTGCACAGGAGCACTACACAGTATATCTCCAGCAAGCAGTGAGCTAGAGATAACTAGGCTTCATGCTCATCCTCTTTATCGATTGTAGTCCTGAAAACATATCTGTTTTAATATGGCTTGGCTGCCATCTTAAAATTCTCTCTTTTTATTTTGAGTACTACTTTTACTCTTTTGTGGCATAGATAAGGTAAAGCATTTAGTACTGTATGTGATGACCAGGGACTAATTCAACAAATTATTTTGTAATTAGCATATTTAAATACCACCATCAATGTATTTCCGAATATTCATTTGGAATTTTACCACTGAAGGGAAATCTTAGTGCCTGAGCATAAAAAGAATAGGAGCATACTGCAACGCGTGTGAAGGCCATAAACGATATTAATTTTGGAACATAAACATACAGTATATGGCTGGTCTCGGTACTTTAAATAAAAAATACACATCAGTATTCCATTTCTCCCTAAACATTTTAAGCTTCGAAGTCTTTAAGTACTGTGATACCCGAGTCAACAAGCATACTTTTAGAATTTGATTAAAAGGGAATATAATATGGAATCGCGTATCTAAAGAAATTAATAACTATATAATTATATTCATGTACCGCAACACAAGAATAGTACATGCTGTACATTGTCTGTTGACAATGTTTCTGTAGTGCTTTTTAAGCACTCTGCATGTGACCTTGCTGGTGGCACTGTGGGTTAGGTTCCTGACTCCCACCTCACACCCTGTCTGTTTGAATCCCCCTGGAATCATGACTTCTTTTTTTTAACAAACATTACTTTAAACAAATAAAACGTTTCCCTGGGTCAGAGATTAAATAAAACCTCACTTGCACCAAACAAATTAATATTTCTAAATATCACAACATGATCGAATTTAAGTCATTTTAATAACAATAAATAGTCACCTAAGCGTTACAATATAAACTATTTATATTGATTTAAATCACATTTTGATTTAAATCGCAAACGCAGGTTT